>NC_056732.1:1250666769-1250871769 GCF_019279795.1 Protopterus annectens | reverse complement strand
AACATCTGTTGTTTGCCTTTTGCCCTCAGTAAAGTACATGCTTACAGGCTAATTGATGCAGCACTAGCTGCAGGTTAATTGTCACAGTGCATGGACAGCTGAATGTTGGAGGAAAGTTTAATGTGTTAATGTGTGTCATGCACATATTGAAACATAATTAAATGTTTCTATGGCCTTTCCAGTTGGTGATGGTGTTTGGAGAGGTACATACCAACCAGGGTGTTATACTCAATTATTGGCCTAATGAGGGAGGAGTACAGTGAGGTAATAACCTCCTTTTTTCTGGATGCAATCCCTTTACTTAAAAGCTGAACCAAGTAAAAGGCTTTTCTACAGGTTGTGTGCTTAGGGGGGTTGCTGTTGATGTGGTGATCAGTAGGGGTCATGCTTTTGCTAAATGGTATGATAATACATTTTTTTTTAATTTAACTTAAGGCCATGATTTTGCAACAGTCATTTGTTGTTGTGAGACCCTCCTGCAGTATGTTAACATCATTTGGGAAGTCAATGACAGCAAGTAACTTACAGTCATCCACAAACTTGGTCAGCCACAGGCCTTTTGTCATTGCCTGGACCTCTGAAAAGTAGATGCCAAACAGTAGGGGTCCGAGGACAGATCCCTGGGGAACACCACTATTGACAGATCTGCTGTCAGAGGTGGAGGTGACTATTTTGACCATGTGGGTCCTATCTGTCAGCCAGTTGGCCACCCACCTGATAAGATAGGGATTTACGCCAAGTTGTGTTAGCTTTTTGATGATGCTCGAGTGGGAGATTGTGTCAAAGGCCTTGGCCAAGTCAAGGTAAGCTGTATGTACTGACTTTCCCTCATCCAGGGCCTTGGTGACAGTCTCAAAGAAGTCATCCAGGTTCAACAGGCAAGATCTACCCTTGACAAATCCAAACTGGGTGGGGTCAAGTACTTGGAGATTGCCTATGCCCTTGTTTATGAGATCCATAATAATACACTCCATGGCTTTACAGATCAGACTTGTAAAGCTAATGGGGCGATAGTTTTCAGGGTCAGTAATGGTACCACCTTTGTGCAAGGGGATGATAATGGCAGTTCTCCACTCTGCTGGAATGAAGCCTGTACTTAGGTTGTGGTTGAATAGGGTGCTCAGTGCTGAAGCTAGTTCTTGTTGGAGATGGTACAGAATACAGCATGGGATATTATCAGGTCCCATGGAAGCTGAGATGCGGGACAAGTATTGGGGATGTTGAATGGGCCTTTGGAGGGATAGGGGAGTGAAGCTTTCACTGAACCTATCTGCTAGCAGGTTGGTTAAGTCAACAGGATCAATGCAAGTGGTACCGTTAAGTACTAACTCAGAACAAACCCAGGATTTGCCATGGAGATTCCTGACGTAGCTGAAGAAGGATTTGTGGTTTCCCAATGTTTCAGAGGCTAGTTTCAATTCATAAGTGGCTTTGAAGGTTTTCACTAGTGATCTAATTTTCTTGTTGAGCTGAAGAGGGAGTTTTTACAATTTGGAATTTGTTGGAACTTAGTATGAAACTGATGTGCATTTCTTTGCACTTGCTCTAACTATCTCAGTGCTATTTAACAGTTCTTTGCTGGACTTATTCATTTTTTGAATTTATCACTGTTTTTCAGCCTGTACTTGTTAAAGAAACACTGTTTGTTATTGTACTGCCCTTAGATTGTTTTTACAGTATCCTGATATTTGCTAACCTCCTCTGATACTACAAAAACTGTTCTGAGTACTCCAAATTTCTCCTGAGTTTGCCAAAATATTTCAAAGTTTTTCAATGTTTTTCTGTTGGGAACATTTCTCAGGACTGCCAAGGATTCCAGACAGTGCAGGAGTTCTGCCTTTTGTTGTAAAGCATTTGTTACTGCATTTGAACTCATCAGTTCATTTTACATTAAGAAGGTTTTATTCTATACTCTGGTGGGAACAGAGGGTTGATTCAACACATCCAAGTTGGGAATTGCTGGTGGAAGGTTTATCGTGTGTTTGTCTGATTGGCTTGAGGTCTTTACTGTTTAAAAATCTTTCATCCTGCTAGTACAAGAGGCTCACATTTATGCAATGCTCAAATGTGATTGCGTGTACCTTGTATATACACAAACCTCTCCAGTTTAAAATTTTCTGTAAGAAACACTCTCCACAGTCACCCACTGTTCATAGATGTTCAAAGAGTTGCTGGTTTGCATAGAGGGCAGCACTACTGCAAGTTATCCTATAGTGTACTACTAAACACTCTCACTTAGACCATGAAATGACTCTCTCATACTCTTTCTCTTCTACTAAAGATCTGGTATAATGGATAGGCACTACCCTATCATCTCTGTTTGTGGCCTGATTGATATGGACATCCTGAGGCAGTGTAATAATGGCCTCATGTTCGCTGACTACTGCTTAATTTTAGAACAGACAAGTACAATATGTGAGGGATGCAGATACGTAATATCATTGAAGGTAAAGCTCTCACATTCACACATGAAAAATGCAAACCAGGTTGTCAGTGTTACACCCAAAACACTCACTACCAACACTAAGGAGCAAACACTGGACCCACATATACAAAGGTACTCACATGTAATCTACCCAAACCTCCAAGACCTCCTAAAAGGATCTGTCAGTGGCTCCATGAGCACTCAAAAAAGACAACTCTTCGCATAACACATAACTATGAAAATAATAGTAGCCCCACTTCCAAGGCCATAACCCCATAGGGCAACACACTACAAAACCCAACATTCTAGTTATTGGGGATCCCATTGTAAGTCATACTGATGTCCCCCCTTACCATACGAAACAAGGAGAAGATCACAGTGAGCTGTTTGTCTGGAGCCAGGATCTGGCAGATCACACATGTACTTAGGTCTTTGAACCACAAGTACCAGTATGACATGATCATAGACCATACTGGGCGTAAATGACCTCAGACATAGCTGACTGAATACAGACATGAGGGAGCTCTCTGAATGCGTGTCCCAGGTGGGTATGAATTTTGCCTTGAGTAGCATCCTACCTTCTCCAATGATGATACCACAGTACCAGCAAAAAGTTATTGACTTCAGCAATTGGCTTAGTTCCTGTTGTCACAACAAGGGGATACAATATCTGTCAGCCAGATGACACATGATCGACAAACCACAAAGTTTTCCTAGAAATGTTTTGCACTTGTCACCACTTGGGTTCCAGATACTGGGAAAAGCTTTATGCATCCCGATAGTGTCTTTTTAGGCTGTGCCAAGTTGTCAAAACTTCCAGCATAACAAAAATCACTCACAACCTCTTAAATGTACTGCTGCTCAATGCTAGGAGTTTAAATAAAAAAAAAAAAAAAAAAAAAAAAAAAAAAAACTGCACTGCTTGGAAACACTCCTCACCCTGGAGAATGCAGACATATGTGCAGTCACAGAAACATGGTTTAGAACCATTGAGAGCACTCTGGATATCGAGGGATGCAATGTCTTTCATAGATTTTGATCCCCTTCACCTCAGGATAAAACAAAGGGAGGAGGTGTCTCAGTATTCATAATCGGCAAGTACACCACTAGACTGGTCCAACAACATGACTCTCTTGAGCTGCCCTAACATGAGTCTGGAAAACCACATCTCCTACCTAAACCTACTGCAATCTATTAACATTAGGCCTAACACCATACTTATGTGTAACTTAACTACCCCTTCATAAAACTGGGGAATTTATATGACCTATAATGCACTTGCTCAGAGGTTTTAGGACTTTGTCAACATAAACACTCTGGAGCAACTAGTTAGCTCCCGAACTAGAGGTACAAATATCCTAGACCTGGTACTCATGAACATGTGGGAAATGCTGCTCCCTCTCATACATTACCTCCTCCCTGGTAAGATCTGACCACAAAATGATCTCCTTTAGTATTCAAACTAGCCTACAACCTCTATCGAACTCCAAACCTGTTAAGGACCTTGTTAAGGCCAATTACCTTAAACTCAGTGACAACTTATTAAACTTCCACACCCCTCCAAACTCAGATGACAAATAGGCCTACTCTGTGCTCTACACAAAAGCACTGTACAACCACATTCATAGCTGCATAGAGCAGGCAGTGCCTGTCCAAGTCAAATCTATGATTACTGGCAAAAGTAAAGCACTGTGGTAGACCCCTAGCATAAACAGACTATTCAACAAAAGGAAAAACCTTTCCAAAGCCAAGAAGGAACAGACAAAACAATGCAAAAAGACACTCACCAGTCTAAACAAACAAATTAAAGAGGTGGTAAAATCTGTCAAAGCAAACTGCATGTCAACAATAGCCTCCCAGTTGAAAAATAACCTTAAGGTTTTTTTAATTAAGTTTGTAACCTTAGGGGAAATGTTCAAAAATGGGCTGAGTTAATCATGAATGGCAACACTTACATGAACTAAACCTCTACATCACCTTCTACTACACCCAAAGAAATACCCACAGCCCCAGTCATTATGAAGGAACAGGCCTTTACTGCACACTCTAAAGTCAAAAACATAGCCTCCATGGGCCCTGACAACATTCCATGATGCTTCCTAAATAGGTTAAAACAGGATCTATCGGGATAATTAGAAATCCTCTTTAACCACAGCCTGTGGATTGGCTTTTCCCAGGGGAATGGAGGACTGCAACAGACATCCCTCTGCACAATGGGGGGGGGGTCTATTAACTGACCCAGGAAACTACATACCCATAAGCGTGACCAATCTTGTCTGCAAGGCCATTGAGAGAATTATCATGGACCTGATCAATAATAACATAAGAAATCTCCAAACACTAGGCCAGACCCAATTTGGCTTTGTCAAAGGAAGGGCATGCCTGCTCAATCTGGTAGACTTTTTCAAGAATATCACCAGGGCCATAGATGAGGGTAAAATGGTACACAACATTTATCGAGACCTGGCCAAAGCTTTCAACAAAATCCCCCACTCGGGGATCATAGATAAACTTACTATGTTAGGCATAAACCCCTATGTCATCAGATGGTTAGTAAACTGGCTCACTGACAGGACACACTTTGTCCAGATAGGTGAAGCCACTTCCGATAGGAAACCTGTTACTGGTGGTGTCCCACAAGGCACAGTGTTGGGACCTATCCTGTTTGGCATATACTTCTCTGAAGTAAAGGTCAATGTTTGAGGCCTCTGGCTCACCAAGCTCACCGATGACTGTAAGCTGGGAACAATCACTGAATCCCCAAATGGTGCTGACACCCTACAAACAGGCCTAAAAATGACAAATAACTGGAGCCAAAACCATGGTCTGAGACTAAATGCTAAAAAATGCAAAATCATATCCTTTGGTAAATCAGATATCCTTGCAAATTATAATATTGATAGGACATCCATAAAAGTAGACCCAATGGTGATGGACCTGGGAAAACATACAGATATTGACCTAAACTTTGACCACCAGGTAGCTATAGTACTGAGAAAAATCTTTCTGTGTGGCTTAACTTATAAGTAAAGACAAGGCATCAAGGTCAAAGGAAGCCATAGTGCCATTGTACTTGGTCATTGTCAGGCCTATAATCCAGTACAATGCTCCCTTCTGAATATACCTAATCAGGCACATTCACCAACTGGAGTGGTTCCCAGAGATTTCTCATTAAAAATACAAACCGTAAGACACATTTGTTATGCGGACCAACCAAGGGTGCTATCCCTTTATTCTGTGTCATATATTTTATGGAGAGGTGAATTATGCCTGATCTAAAAGGCATTCTCTGATGCAGCCCTGATGAAAATGTTACATATTTCCAAAAAATATATTAAATGAGGGTTACAGGTGCCATGGACCTGAACCTCATTTGTGACTCTAACAGAACTTGTTGGAGAGACAGATTTATATCCCTAAAGCTACCTTGCCTATGGAATAAATTTCCCAGCTCCATAAAACAAAGCTCATCCCTCATTCTCTTCAAAAATAATGTTGCGGAATGGATGAGGAACCATAAATTCACTCCTGGGGTACTGCCCATGCCCCTTATGGACACAGGCCATCTGTAAAATGACTCAGGGCTCCAACACCCAAAGACTCACTACCACAATATTATTCCATCCCATATCCAGGGAGTTAAGATATAAATATTGTTATATACAGTGTATTATTGGCTAGGCTTGTAAAGGCTCTTGCACCATTAGCCTAGTAATCACTTATGAACCTATGACAAGCATATGCAAACCAAGCACATGTAACATATCCTGACATTTGGATGGAAGCATACCCTGCACTGCCACATGCCATATTAAGCTATCTAAACTTTGACAAAACATCTTGTAAACATTGACATAATAGTATTATTGTGACCTGCACTATTTCATAATACAGTCTACCTGGGTTACATGTTCAGCTGAGTGTATGACAGGCCATTATTCCCTTTCTTTTACCCTTGCATGTGTTATGTTTGTGTGTGAATGTAAATGTGATATTCATTTGAAATTTCTCCACCCACTCCCCACCTGAAGTACCATATACCACATTCCACACAACCTTTACTAGGGAACAGGTCTTCAATGCATTTCTAATACCAAATACACTGCATCGATGGATCCCAATAACATCCTGGGATGCTTACTAAACCACATGAAATATGATCTCTCTTGGCCACTTGAATCACTTTTCAGCTGGAGCCTACAGTCAGGTTTTGTGCTCAAAGATTGGAAGATGGATATAGTCATTCCCCTGCACAAAGGAGGTCCAGCCACTGACATTGGTAAATGCAGGTCCATAGGTCTGACCAGCCTCATATGTAAGGCCATGGAAAAAAATCAGTATGGACATGATAAATGAGGAGATAGGTAACATGCAAATGCTGACCCTATCACAATTTGGCTTTGTTGAAGGAATGTCATGCCTATTAAATCTGGTGGATTTCCTTGAAAGTGTCACCACAGCAATGGATGTGAGCAAGACTATGTATACAACTTACCACACCCTGGCCAAGGCTTTTGTTTTAATACCCCATTCAGGCATTATAGACAAGCTTGCCAAATATAAACCCTTTTGTCCCCTGCTGGATAGCCAAATGGCTCTGATAAGACCCAGGAGGTCAAAATAGTTGAGGCCATCTCCACCAAGAGCCCATTCACTTGCAGTGTCCCCATGGCTTTCTACTGAGGCAATTGCTTTTTGGCATCTATTTCTCTGAAGTGTAACCAAATGGTGAAGGTTTATGGAATGGTGCCAAACCCATGATCTTAAAATCAGTTCTAAGAATTGCATAACTGTACCACTGGAAAAGTCAACCATCCTGGATAATTAACATGTTGCTAATACACCCCTAACTGTCAACCCAATGGTCAGGAACCGGTGTATGCATGTAGGCAGTGGCCTTAGCTTTGAGCACCATGTGGAGTGGTGAGGAAATACATTTGTGTTGCACAAGTTATAAATGAAGGCATGACAGCTATGCATAAAGAGCTCATTATCATGCTGTAGTCTGCCCTGATCACAGCGATCATCGAGCAGAATGCTCCCTTCAATATGTACCTAACTAGGCAGATGTAGAAACTGCAACTACTTCAGAGTTTCAATAAAAAAAAAATTCAAGGCATAACAAACCTGACTTATGCAGAGTGCCTTAAAGCCCTTTCCCTCTACTCAGTCTGATATGCATTGCTGAGGGGTGATCTATGGTTTATAAGGCATCCACACACTCCACGTTATGAATCTCCTGCATATTCATAAGTCAAACGGTACCAGGAATTCAAGGTCTAAGGACAAGAATTTTGTCTGTGACTTAAACCTGTCACCCATATCTATTATGGACAGAAGTACCCTATAAATGCCTGTCCCTAAATGTCCTGTTTGGATACAGGCCATCATTATTCGTTTGAGAAAACTTGGCTAGGCTTAGAAAGCTCCCCCAGGTCATTAGCATAGTAAAAATCTATGAATGTATGAATCTAGAAATTGAACTCTGCATGTAATGATTCATATGAACAGTGACCAAGTGCCGTTGTTAAAATGACAACAAAGTTGAAATGACAATATTGTGGGAACTAGGCAAACCGTATGACAAACTTCTGAGCCAGACTGCATGATAATTGGCTGAAAACACAGATATAATGAATACAACAGTAACAAATATTTATTATGTTCAATCACCATAGCCTGTGACATATGAAAATCAAATATATGTTGTAATAACAGTATAGCCTGTGTACAACTGTATGCATTACATACCTATAATTAGTACCAAACAGTAGCCTGCAAAGAGAGGAGTTGTGGTATTGTATGAGGAAGTCGGGAGTGTCAGAGAAGTATGTAAGAGTGGTACAGGATATGTACGAGGGTAGTGTGACAGCGGTGAGGTCTGCGGTGGGAGTGACAGATGCGTTTAAGGTGGGGGTGGGATTACATCAAGGATCAGCTCTGAGCCCTTTCTTGTTTGCAATGGTGAATGACAGGTTTACAGACGAGATCAGACAGGAGTCCCCGTGGACTATGTTGTTTGCAGATGACATTGTGATATGTAATGAGAGTAGGGAACAGGTGGAGGAGACCCTGGAGAGATGGAGATATGCTCTAGAGAGAAGAGGAATGAAGGTCAGCAGGACTAAGACAGAATATATGTGTGTGAATGAGAGGGAGGATAGAGGAATGGTGAGGATGCAGGGAGTAGAGATGGCGAAGGTGGATGAGTTTAAGTACTTGGGATCAACAGTTCAGAGTAATGCTGAGTGTGGAAGAGAGGTGAAGAAGAGAGTACAGGCAGGATGGAATGGGTGGAGAAGAGTGTCAGGAGTGATTTGTGACAGACGAGTACCAGTAAGAGTGAAAGGGAAGGTCTACAAGAGGGTAGTGAGACCAGCTATGTTATATGGTTTGGAGACAGTGGCATTGACAAAAAGGCAGGAGTCAGAGCTGGATGTGGCAGAGTTGAAGATGTTAAGATTTGCACTGGGTGTGACAAGAGTGGACAGGATTAGGAATAAGTATATTAGAAGGTCAGCCCAGGTTGGAAGGTTTGGAGACAAAGCCAGAGAGGCAAGATTACATTGGTTTGGACATGTGCTGAGGAGGGATGCAGAGTATATTGGGATAAAGATGCTAAGGATGAAGCTGCCAGGTAACAGGAAAAGAGGAAGGTCTAAGATAAGGTTTATGGATGTGGTGAGAGAGGACATGCAGGTGGTTGGTGTGACAGAGCAAGATACAGAGGGCAGGAAGAAATGGAAACAGTTGATCTGCTGTGGCCACCCCTAATGGGAGCAGCTGAAAGAAGAAGAGTAGCCTGCAAAATGCAAACAACCTGATGATAATTACAGATTATGAAATGTTGCAAAGAAATGGCTATATACACAAGTAGCAACAAACCTAGCATACAAATGTGTTGTGAGATACATTACCAATGTTGAACTGAAGGACATGCCCGTCCACACAGTCTTCAAATGACAGAGAAAGCATTGACACAGCAGACACCCATTGAGTCTACACATCCAATCATACAGTTGCACCAAAAAATACATTACAAGCAGCAATCAAAACACTAAGACTTGTATACAAAACATCTATACTAAAGTATGTGTGACAAATACACAAACCAATCACTTAGGTTGTGGAGTACATTTCAAAAACTGCAGAAAAAACAAAGCTAATTGATTTTTCAACATTTTTCTATATCAGAGTTTTAAGCACAGCTATAGTGTGATTATTTCACTTACCTTACTGATGCATTATGATTATTTATGCATTCTAAGCAATATACTTTGGCAATGTGTAAAATGCAGGCCTGTAACAAGGATCTAATGCATTTCATTTAACAAAACAGAAAAAAATAATCAACATACCTCTCTTCCTCCACTACCCCTCAAGCCTGTGCATCTGCTCAATGCACAGGGCATGATTTCTGGCCCTGTCTTCCAAGCCTGAAAAAGAAAACAGCAAATATTAATGATGTATCCTTAACAAGATATCCATTTCTCAGATCAGGTTCTAGAAAATTTGCTTTGGAAGAACATCAGATAATTACCATATACATTTTGCAAGATTACATAAAGACACACCTTTTTACATTTTTGTAACACAGATTGGAGGATGTGAGAATGAAACTTGCAACTATAATGTATATCCAGACTCCTTGACACCTACCTGCCTAGCTAATCCAGCTTGATCAAACGTGTGTATTGTGAATGCAGTGAAAGGATTTGGTGTTAGGACAAGGTTGGGTGTCGGGCTGGCACCTTGGCACCGTAAAAATCTACTGCCGATCATTAGCGGACCGGAGTACCGCTGTGGCGATCCCTAACCAAGAAAAGCCAAAAGAAGAAGAAGAACAACATCACCTGAATGGGTGTTGGTCTACTAATATGGATCCTGGCTTAGGATTTCAAAACAATGAACATGAGCTGGGCATGTATGTAAATACTTAGCAAAGATTAATTAATGTCAGCACTGTGGTCACAGACATTAACAGCAACGGAAATCACAGTGGGACAGTGTCATGTATCATAGAGCTTCTGTTAGAACCATAACAGTTGCTGTGCATCAGAGACACATTCAGCTATGTGGGAGGAGTAAGATAACCCTTGGCAAAGTGCACATCACAAAGCAAATATGCACATCTTCCCTGTTCTGCACTTCAACTGTAAGTCTGCCCATCTCACTCACTCATAAGATAAGGATGATGTAGTTCTTAATGTGAATTTAATAATTAATGATAAAATAACACTTGATAGCACTTTTGAAAACAATACTATATTGCAAAAAAACTTTGATACGTATATAACTGTGTGTAGCAAGCTGTCCTAACCCTGCAGAGAAAGAGTTCCTGTTAACAGCGTATTTTGGATTATGGGCATATTCAACAAATA
This sequence comes from Protopterus annectens, assembly GCF_019279795.1. Lineage (NCBI taxonomy): Eukaryota > Metazoa > Chordata > Ceratodontiformes > Protopteridae > Protopterus > Protopterus annectens. The sequence goes on along the minus strand of NC_056732.1, from coordinate 1,250,860,963 downwards.
ACCAAGTTATTCATGACCATGTTCAAAAGAAATGTCATTATCAATAAGTCAAATATTCTTCTCTACATAATCGCTATATGTGAAGTAAACAAAGTTAACAATTTAATGATGTTTCCCCTATGTAGATTGGAACCCACAGCATGCCAAAATGTAGGCATGTTGGTGGGTTTCCTTACAGGCCAAGCGAACAAGCAGCACACATATTTTCTCAACAAACAGGTACTGCTTGTGTTTATTCAAATTTCAGCATTTAATAGCCATTATGCTTTAAAGAAATAACAGCTATCAACACACAACTGAAAACATATGTGTAAGCAGTCAAACAGGCAATCCTTTTAGCTTAAAAAATAGGACTGTAGTAAGAATATTCATTTTATTAAGGGCTATGAACTAAATAAGTTATTGATGAGCAGTAACTCATATTTCTGCTACACTAGGCAATACAGTCGTACTATAATGGATCTTGAAATACATAATTATCATAGGCTAGGTGCTATAGGCATCACTGATGCAAGATGACAGTGGAAGTGTGAAATTATGTTATTATACGTTGGAAAGCAGGTGTACATCTACAAAGTACATTATTATGTATAATCACTATTAAACAATTTATACCATGGGAATTGAACCCATACTTATATAGAGAACAGTTACCACATCTATTTAATCATCCTGATGAACTAATAGTCAAAGCACCTACTTAATGGTTATAAAAGTTATCTATCTGATATATTTGGAACAGACATATATCTCTAAATTCTATAGGAATGCTCAAGTACATGTAGGATAGTGACAATTATTGTAGCGACCACCAGGCTGTCCCCACACCTCGGCAATCCTCCAATGAAGCTCCTCTGCATTACTTTGATGCAGGTCATAATAGTGGTGGTAAACCCGCACACCAGTACATTAGATCCCATACATCTTAAGTGCTCCTTCGCAACCCAGTTCCAGATAATAATTATCGAGAATTTCCTTGGCCTGGTTTTCATCCGATGCTCTACTCTAGCATAGATGGTCAGCATCTAGATTGTCTCTTCCTTGGTCTAGTTGGGTGCATGGATATGTTGCAGACTCTTGGAAATAGTCATTTTGATATTCCAATGTAAAATGCAGGATAAATGCAAAAATTCAAATATGGTCACCAAGGTTCCACTCAGTTCACAGGTAGCAATGATCTCATCTATAAATGTAGCAAAATCAATATTTTAAAGTGGGGCTTACATCATGTTATCAGATCACTGCAAGATAATAGGCATGTGCCACACATGATATTGATTATTGATATTTATTGGCTACTTGTGCAGTGCACCTGGGTGGTAAGCTGAATGCAGACAATTTACACAGATGGGCATAAATGGGATTCCAAAATCTAGAATTTTAATGAACCTCATTATTATGTATGGTGCAAATGATACTTAAACATGTCTGCACATTAGGTTCCTTTCAGTGATACCCGAGTTAGAGGTAACTGATAAGGAAAACTGGCATCTGCTAGCATTTCTGTTCTAGGAAATATTACATTTGTTAAGCTTACTCATTGTCAGAGGTATCTGTTTTAGATATATTTTTATTGAAAATGTGTGCTTTAAGAGAAATGTTTGTAACTTACTGGAGTGACGTTTGAGTGACCTTTGTGCATACAGGTGTTGCCATTTTAATTAAGAACATGCAGTAATTTTCCGTATGCAGTTGTACAGACTGATTTATATTGCAGATGTGAACAGTACATAAAGACAGATTTATGGATCATCTGTATTTCTTATATGTAATTTCATACAGTCTGTGGTGTAAGTACGGAAACCCACGGATTCCAACATTATCCATATGTATTGTTATTTTGCTGTTACGGATATTTCTTCACTGATTTTTCTTAACCAAAGTCTTAATACTTTATTCTTTTGCTGTTACAGATATGTATTTATTGGCACAATATGGAAGAGATCTGTAGTCTCTGTGGCATGCCTATGGCTCCTGAGGCTTTCTGATGCTTTCTGTAAGTTATTCAATTGCTTCTCTCTGTAGTATTTTACTGGGAAACACATGCAGACCTATGTAGCATGATGCTGTTGCCTTTGGAACTCCATTAAATAGTTAGGTAGTGTAAGGTGTTCTAATTCCTCAAACAGCCTCTAAAGATATTGCAAGTTATGTTGATTTTACAACTGTTTTGTATGCAAGCAATGTTGTTACTTTTTATATGTCATATTAGTATTTTTCAAAGACAGTGTTTTATACACTTTTGCATTGCACACAAATGCATAATGTTTATGGTGACATAGGTTGTCCACATATTCATCTACACGCATGAATATGATCATGTGTATATCATTGTCTTTCAGATGGCAAACCATCCTAGTGGTGACAATTTCTCCACAAAGAAATATAACATCATATAGACGCTTTGTGACAACATGGACAAAGTCTCCTTGGACATGCAGGGAATACAGTTTGGAGAAATGACTTGTGGACTGACGTCACCAATGTGACTAATGCAGTTGGAGGTCACAACAGATCCCATGAGGCCTGTTGATGATGCTGCTCAGACATGATTCTCTATGTAGCCAACAGATTATAATGATATGAGAGAGTGAGGGCTTCCACTGGTGGTGGACTACCATTGACCCCCCCCCGATGACATCACAATATTTCTGGTCTTCTTGCATAGAGCAAGAAGGGAGCAATGCATACCTGGGGGTGGGATAGAAGCAGGAGTTCCAGGTCAAACATGTATATTTTACTTTCCATGACATAGCTAAGTATAGAATAAATCATCTTGTCATTTTTGATTTACAACAGCAGATTTGACCCATGTACACAGATCCACACAGGGTGATGATGAACATAAGTGTAATGACATGTACTCATAGAACTGCAGTACAGACAGAACAGTGCAACCAACATGTGTAATACTGTCTGCATTAATATTCATAGGTTCATCTACTTCTGGACAACAGGGAATGGCAGGTGAGTATCTCCATACTGTGTTACTGTGACCACTACCAGTTATTGCCTCAGCCTCATGTCATGGCACTACTGTTTACTGTCATATTGATATTTGCCTAACATTGTACACTACAGGTACATCCAGTGGAGGCCTGAACAATGCAGGTGCAAATACAAACAGACCAGGTATGTTACTACAACTGATTCATAGTTTGCAGCAATGTGTAGCAGCCCTGTGAAACATGACATTAATATCACTGTTATTGAAAACAAGGCCATCTGGTCAACAGGTGCAATGTCTGTCATGTGACTATCTGCAGTCCCTGTTACTGTGTTGTATATGTCATGCTGTCATTATTCTGTTTGCAAAATACGTGAATGCGTTGTCTTTCTCTTTACTTTTGCACTGCAAGATCCACAGTACAGCACACAAAATCTCAACCGCATGAGTCTGTGGCATGTTATTAACGGTCGTTCATACCTCTCATTGTTGTTACTCCTGTTGCTGCCCTCCACTAATACTGTATCCTGCTTCCCATTCCTAGGCCAGACTGCATCACTCTCATCAGCTGCACAAACAAGTAGTATGTCTATGTAAAAACTACTGTATGCTTTAATGCTGGTCAGATGATTCATGCTGGCAATGATTTGACTAATAATGCTGATTTTTTTCCCTACAATAGTTGAATTTCATCCCTCTTCACCAGCACAGTCTTTCCAGGAGGAGTTGCCAGGTATGTGCTTTGCTTGTATTCATCATATATGTCACATACGTTTGATATGTAACCTAATTGTCTACTTCCTGCTATGTAGATTATGTGACCCATACAGAGACATGACCTCATGTTATGTCATTATTATCTGTAACATTGCAGTGAGATATATGTATCCTATGTCTTTAATGATATCCAGCATGTGGTGTAAGCATGTTATCCTGATCTGTGTCACCTGTCTCTTCTTTTAGCATATTAATTATCTGTATCCTTCATTAGTCCATTCAATGATCATGTTGTGGGATCTGATGTGACTCAGTATGATAGCATGGCCCTTGGCACACAGGAGACTGACATGGTGATACAGTCCAGCCAAGATACAGACAGTCATGTATATGCAGCTGTAGCCTCAGATGTGGAGGGACACTTGTCTGGCCAGTCTGTCAATGAGGGGACATCAGATAGTGAACAGGATGAGGCCAGTGAACAACAGACCCACGTTGAGACTGCTGCTGATGTTGACAGTTCCCCAAACACATCAATACCTCCCATCGCAGTAGACATATGCATGCAGATGGTGTGCATGGCTACCTGTCAGAGGGGCCCATCTCCTCCTACAGGCAAATAAACATCCCCAGCAATGTCAGGATCTGATGGGTCTATATTAAAATCTCAAAGTCTGACAATATCGAATACGATATTGTCGACACGAGAATACAAAAAGTGCACTACATCGAACGTTTAAATGGAAAATCTCTGTAGGGGGAGATTTCTATTTACTTCCATGTAGTACGTTCTCAGAGTTGGTATATTTAAGTAGGGGGTGTGGGGATGCAGGGGGGGGGGTTGTCCCCCTGCCTACACAATATTTAGTTTTTTTTTTTTTTTTTAATTTAGTATTTTTTTTTTTGGTTTTGATGGTTTAAGACTTCGATCACTAAAGTTCGATCTTTAGTGATTCGAAGCTTTAAACCTTTCAGATTATAATATAGACCCGATCTGACATCTGTGCACTTGCCCGTGCCACAGATCATTTTGCACTCCAGCTGCACGTGCTGCATGAAGGAAAGGAGAATAGGCACAATGAGGTAATGGCATCATTGACTGCTCAAAATCAAAGCATGCTATCTGTGGTATGGTCAATAGAAACCTTAGTCTCTAAAATATTACAGCAGTGCCATCGCACACGCTGGGATCTGTGTGCCCTGACTGTGTTTAGCTGATTGCCACATGACAGAGGCAGGACACTTTTCAGCAGTAATAACCTTGTCCATCATGCATCAGTGTCTATGCTTTAACGTGCATGCACATCTGTTGTAGTCATGTTGGTCAAGACAGACAAGTCACAGTCATACTCCTTCACATGAACATGGTATTGTCACCCCATAAATCTCTTTGGAGCAACAGGGGCCAAATATTTCTGTACATGGTAGAGGCAGAGCAAACCGTTGTGTGAGTCATCAGTGTTGTCACCCTAGACTGTGTTAGAGTGAGTAATAGTTTAATAAACATAGCTGACTCCATTTATTGCATTACTTTATCCTGTGATAGATTTGGCTTGTGATATTAAAAGTTCTGCATTATGTCCTGTGCTTTTTTTCTTTTTTCAGCTTAGTTTAGTGTAGAGATAAGAATGTATTGCAGTGATGTGTGTTTGTTACTGTGTGCTATACACTGACACAACAATCTGAGTCTGTATGCATGCCTGTGCTAGATGTGCCCTGAGTTGATCATCCCTGTTATGACAGATTTGTATATGCTCATAATGTTACATATTATGATTATGGTGTTATGTCTGATGCTCAATGTGTACATCTAGTGGGTAATTGCCATTAGATGCAATCTATGATCCTGTGGTGGAGCACCACCTGAACATCAAGGTCTAGTCTGTGTACTCATGTACGTGTGGCTTATCATGACTCAAAGTTGTGGGTCAGGAGCTGCCATGTTGCCTGGGTCTGCACTTGTGGTGGCACTCTACATTGCCTATGCCTGTGTTTTCTGCCAATTATGTTCTCCTGGTTGTCCTCCGATACCTGTGGGATGTCATCTTCAGACATCTGGGGGTTCTTGGGGTAGTTCACTCATACCTGCAACTGAATGACAGCCATGTGCTCTAGTTAGCATGTTGTGCAGATTGGTGTACATAGTTATCATCTCTGCTGCCTTCTCTGGTGTATATTACAGTACATCCCCAAGATGTGTCCAGATATCTGATATCTAGCTTTCAGTACACCAAACACATGCTCTATTGTGTTTCTGGCTGTAGCGTGCACTCTATGGTAAGCCTCCTTTCAAGGGTTGGATGGTGTCATCAGCCACAGCTCAAGTGGATAACCAAAGTCACTTGTTGTGGAGAATAAATACACATTTGGTCACATGAATATTGTTGGGAGGGGAATCATTAGCTTACATCCTAGATGTGCTCCCGCACTTAACCAGTAGTAGTCCTGCAGGTATTTTACCTTGCTGGAATGCAGCCCTGAGTCCAGTTTCCCTCCATATGGCAGCATCATGAGGTTTGTTATGCTGCCATAAGCTGCACACACAATCTGGCAGTTCAGGGATGGCTATCCCAATGCACTTGTGTGATGATAGGTGTATGTTTTCAATCTATTGCACTGAGTACATGGGGAATGTTTGCAGTGTTGTAAAATATGTACATTACTGTTCTCTGCTCCATGGGGGTAGCTGGAAAGTAGATGTAGTATTGCTACATTGTACATTGCTGTACATTACTGGCAGCAGTTTTGCCAGGATACAGCTGTCAGCTGTTTGTGACACTCACATGGCATCCTCCATGTGCCTCTGGATTGCCCCAGATGCAAGTACACCCAGGCTGATATGCATTTTTGTTTCATGGGGAATGGGGTTTCCTCACAGAGTCCACACAGAGGTTTGGGGCACACATGTTACAGACAGCCTGCACCAGTTGTCTGTCTAGCCAGTACCTATTAATATTTGCTGCTTTGACAACTGGTTTAGTTGCTGCCTTGCTCTGACTATGGCTGGCTCTCGAGTGCACAGCCACATTATCATGTATGTCTTGTATCACTGCAGCCTGTTGCAGTTCATTAACAGCAGGTTGCATGTTTGTATTTTTTTATTTTTATTTTTTTATGGCATTGTTATAGAATGTGGCAGAATCTATAGTAGAAGCTTCTGTCCCTTGAGGTCCATATAGTATATGCAGACAATTTCAGAAACAGAGCTGGCATTGCAGTTTGCTTCATGATGTGTTTTGGAAGGGTCTATATTATAAGAACGAATGCTTAAAATGTTGAGCACCAGTTTGTCCACATGTTTTAAGTGAACGCTCTTATAAGTGAAAGCTCTAAATATCTGAAACATTAAGTTTGAAATGTCACAGTTGGCCAACGCATGCAAATGTAGTAGTGATGTTTAGATGTGTACATTATGAATTATGCATGTTTACCTTAATTTTAGTGTGATCCCGAAGTAGGTATGTATAATTAGCAGGGGGGGTGCAGTGGGGTGTAGCCCCCCTGCAAAAATTAGAGAAAAAATAGTGTATGTGTGTTAACTAGTTTGTGTTTCGGGAAAGTGCTGTTTTGGTCAAGTGTAATTTTGGAGATTTACTGTTGGCAATTGGTATGGTTACTTCATTTACTTTACAAACTCGAAGGACTGTAGTGTATGTTTAGGGTGTTCGTTACAAGTGAAATTTACTGTGTTTGCAGTTCATGTTCAATGCGGCAGTGGGGGATTGGTGTTGGACGACTAAAATATTTCAAGTATGTCAGTTTCAACTTTGTCAGCTTTCGCTTATAAGAGCGTTTGCTTAAAAAGTGTCGACAAAGATATGTTCGACATTTTAAGCATTCATTCTTATACTATAGATGCTTTTGGAATCAGACGTGTGTGGAATCTGTAATTATCCTATGAATAACTAAGCAGTGCGTGTACTTTCAGCGTCTCTTCTGAAATCACGTAAGCAGCTGAAGCACTGAGGTCTTCCTTCGCCATGCTGCTCTGTCCGTAAATAGCTTTCGTGTACTTTACGGAATCCTGCCCTTAATCCACCATTCTGTAAGCCTTCTCCTACTTTTCTGTTGTTCTTTTACACAAAGACAACAGAGACATTAAATGAAACACATTATTGTGGCTCCCAGTCAAAACTGTGAGACCCAGTAATTTCAGTGTTTATATTTGTGTCTCCTATTCTTTTCAAACACTTTCAGTAATCTTAATGAGGAAAATAATAATTATGTTAGTTAGCAGTGGTGTGGAGGTACAGCCAGTAACATGGTAAACTGGATAATATCCAGTAGAAAACACATTTTGTATTTATTCTCCAGTAATACTGTTCTTGTAGACAAGTGAACATTCGGGGTAGTGAAGTGAAAATGCGTTGCTTTAGTGACAGAGAAACCTTGACTCATGACTTAACTTACAACAGAGCATTCGCACTGCCTGTTGTTAATGTGTTGTCTTTACAGATAATAGTTTTGAAAGTATATTAAACCTTATGAGGAAGAGCAATATTTTGATTGGCATAGCCATGTTATAACAATGGGGAGTTATATGAGTCATAAAAATTAAACACAACAAAGACATTTACTTTTTCCCTTCATCAGATAATGGGATATGGATGATAATATAATGACTGGCCATTAGTATTCAAAAATGTGCATGCTGATTGGCCAGCCCAATTAGCGTGCCCATTGTAAATCCCACAATATACCACTGGAAAAAGGACCAGTCACCTGGACTTCTTTCCGTTCGTATATTCCAAAACTTTTATTTTTTTTTCAATAAAAATTAAAAAAAAGACTATAGTCCATACTCCTTACATACCTGACAGGCAGCATGGAGGAAATACAAAGAAAATCAGGTACATTATTTAAAACTAAAGACACATACCTGATTTTCTTTGCAAAACTCCATTCTGTCTCTCTCTCTCTCCTACCCCTAAAGTAGCCAAAACGTTTTTTTAATAATAATAAAAAAAAAAAAAAAAAAAGAAAACAAAAACGGAGCAACAGAGACGTTCTTTTCCCCATTGCTTTCTTTTCAAAGCATTGATGTACTGGGTATGCGTGGAAACGCAGGTCCCATAAGCATGCGCAGTACATCAAAACAATGCAGCAGTATACCACCAGCTACAGACGAACTGTAATGCGCCATTATACAAGACATTATTTAAGAAAAGTATTTTTTTTCTTAAATAATGTCATTGCATAATAGCAATAACTGACCCTGTGGTTGAGGTACATTGAAATTTACCCACGGTTGGATTTATTTAATCACTCAGGCTTCGCCCTCATGATTAAATCACACCACCCATGGGTAAATCTTTAATATACCACACCACGTTGTCGGTTATTGCTTAATTATTTAGCATTCAGTAGTATAGCATTTAAATGTACTGTTACTACTTTTTAATCAGCTTGTTAAAAAGAATTCATAATAACTAAAGCAGGGAACTTCTGTATATACATTCTGTAGTTATGAAATTGTCCCATAATTCAGTATAGCTATAATGATTTAAGATAAGTCAGTTGCACACCCAAAATGTGAGCTGAAAAATCAATATGCAGAAGCGCTGTGGTAGCTAGTAACAGTCAAACAATTGAAGGGGAAGGCAAGAAAAGCATTAAAGAAAGCACACCATTAGTAAATCTATTCCCAGTGCACTCAGGTTAATTGCATGCATACAACACAGACACGGACACTCACAAGCTGAAAAAACTGCATGCAAGATTGCTGAACAGTAGGAATCAGAGGGATTGTCCTCTGCTTATGGTAGTGCAATCTCAGAATTGGTATATATAATTAACAAGTGTTGTGGGGTTATGCAGGGGGGCTTGCCTGCAACTGCTGGAAAAAAATCTTTTGTGAAGATTTTTTTTGTATTTTACGATGACTTGGGGTTTGAGCATTTTTATTCTGTCATTTACGGCTCAGTGTTGTGACAATATATACACACATACTCATATATATATATATATATATATATATATATATATATATATATATATATATATATATATATATATATATATATATATATATATATATATATATATATATATATATATAGATATATATATATATATATATACATATATATATATATATATATATATATATATATATAAAACACACATACACACATGTATATACTCAAAGAAATGCATGAACACACATACGTACAACACACACACACTCACACACACACACACACACACACACACACACACACACACACACACACACACACACACACACACACACACGTATATGATAAATTATGTATCATTTTGCTGAAGGTACCTTAGACTGAAGTATAAATGGTAAAAAAAAAAATGACTCAAGGTACATTGGACTGAAAAGCCATTTAATCGAAAACCTTCTACAGAACATAAGCACCACACAAAAGCCATCTTGCAGGGACAAGCCTCCCTTAGACCCCCACACCCCATAATTATGTATTCTAACTCAACTGTTGATTAACAGTGGAGAAAAGAAGAAACACTATACACAGTGAATCAGTGCTGGCACACATGTACAAATCTCTACAGATCGTGGGGCACAACATGATAAGTATTGCCGATCCTCTCACAATCTTCAAAATTATGTTCCCCCAACATCTCCTATGTGCAAAAATGAGACCAGAAATACCATTTATAGACTTCTAAACTTTTCAACAAAATGACTATTCTGTAAAATTTGCTTTCAGTAATTATTTCCACCATTTGTACTTCAGTCAAAACTACCTTCAATGAAATGATACACAACCATATATATTTATAAATCTATATCTATATCTATATGCGTGTTTATATCTGTGTGTGTGCTTGTGTGTGTTTTACATACATCCATAAACATACACACACTCACAAGCAAATATTCACACAAAATACACTCCTGTACTTCAACATAGTTTTTTGTTTAAGGCAATCAAGGTAGATAATATTCTGTCATGTATTTTTTTTTACTTTAATAGATTAATTCCATTTTTTTCTAATTGAGAAGATTAACTTATTTCTAAAAAAATTGTTTAATCCAAGTTGTTAGTCCTCTACACATGTATATATACATACACACTCACACACACACACACACACACACACACACACACACACGCACACACACACACACACACGCATGCACACATGCGCACACTTCACTGAGTGATAAAGTAACACCAGGTTTCTCTTGTAGTTTAATATAACCACAAATGGTTAGCAGTCAAAGTAGCCAAATTAAAAAACTATTGATTTTCTGTCTTCTTTGGATTTGAATATCTACTTTTTCAGCTTATAAATACTGAACAGATAATAATTGCATAAACTGTTTTTCCCCACCACTGCATTAATCATTTGCAATGCCTGAAGCATGTTAACTGCATTCCAAAACTGAGAAAGAGAAACAGCATTGTAATACATGGAGCACTGCACTCTTTAACATCTAGCAAAACACAATCCAGGCAAGCATCTTTGTAAAAGTGCTGCTATGATTTGATCTCATACAAACCACCAAAATAAAAACAAAAACAGCATAAAGTGCTCTGAAAAATGCTTATATATATATATATATATATATATATATATATATATATATATAAGGAAAGCATGGCACAACCACAGCAAGCAACGAACATTAAAACATCTTTCCTTTAAATGAAAGTACATCCAGGCACTTGACACAAAAATATGTCAATTAATACAATAAATTTTATTTTCAAGGGTTAGTATTGGTCAAATGCCAGTTTCTGCTGATTGGTGGACTAGTTAAGGTGTGCAATAGAGAATGTAAATAAGTGGGACTAGGCTGTAATGCTGAAACTTCATTTGTATCACAAGTTTCAGCATGGGGTTGAGTGTGTGTGAGAGATTTTGTGAATGTGTGTGAGTGCTTGTGTGTGTGTTTGCAGGATGGGATTAAAGTAAGGGATAGAGTAGGAGACATATGCATTCTATTCTTGGATTCTGGTATGTCTGAGTTATGTGTGTGTGTGTCTGTATATGCATGTGTGTGTGTTTGTATGCATGTATGTGAACACTTGTGCGTGTTTGCAGCATAGTGTTAGAGTAAGGGCCAGGGAAAGAGACAGATAAGTTGTATGCTTGGGTTTTGGGATATTTGAAATGTGTGTGTGTGTGTGTGTGTGTGTGTGTGTGTGTGTGTGTGTGTGTGTGTGTGTGTGTGTGTGTGTGTGTGTGTGTGTGTGTGCATGCGTATGTCTTGTTTAGTGGTACCTGTGATATCCCCACTCTGAGACATATATCAAGGAGTCTGAATCCTCACCACTGGCACTGGATAGGGATGTTCACTTGGAACAAAAATGGATATACCAAGTATTTCCAGATGCAGATCTCTGCGTCAAGCACAATTTCCCTTAAGAGCACACAAGAAACACATTTAGTAGGGGGTCTGGATTTCTCTTTCTGTCTCCCTCCAGATCCCCAGTAAGACTCCCCACTGGCATAGCTATAGAGATAAGACCTCAGCCAAGTGTACAAGCCAAGTTCTCCAGCACCCTTTCTGTGAAACCAGTGGTTCATATCCCTGTTCAAAACAGCTGACGCATACTCTTTGAAATTTGATTTTCACACACACACACACACATACACACACACACACACACGCACACACACACACACACACACACACACACACACACACACACACACACACACACACACACACACACACCTGGGAAAGGCTGGCACATATTTACTAGCTACTCCACCTTCTACTCAGACTATAAGGTACATAGTTATACCACCACCAGTCACTCCAAAGCCAGCTACTCTAAGGCTCTTGCAAGGGTACCCAATTGTACTGAGTGAAATTAATCTTAATACAAATGGTAGTTTAAGCAACATCAAGGCTTTCAGGAGCAGCCAAAGCTGTCACTAAATATATATATAAGTACTCTCAGAGATTAAAATATTCTCTAAAAGACCAGCCATAATGAAAAGTTTAAATATATTTAGTAATAAATAAGAATGAAAATGCTAAATATCTATTTACAGTAAACAGCAGAATTTCAATCACAGGAAATATTAAAAATAACACAGGTGGACAGGTTCACACAGTTATAGAAACACAATACTTAACTAATCTCACTATATTTTCCTCATTGATCTAAAGAATTACTATTCCCTGGTTCACTTACTAGACCAAGGCAAGATGAAGTAGGTTGGGGGTCCTTCTCTGCCGGCTTCCAAAAACAGACTGCCATGGGCCAAGTTACAGCATAGATGACTAGTGATGGATTACAGAATGATATCACATATATCTGGTTATCTCACTTCTGGTTCCCATGCTACCCCCTTGGCTAGAAGCTGTCAGAATTTAGCACATATGTGTCAATAATACACACACACAAAACCTTGATAAGATCTGCTGCAGCTCCTGGAAGTCATAAAACAATTTCAAACCTCCACAGTTCCACAGTAGCAGTTAGTTTACCCCAAAGACAATGCAGAAGGCTTCCTAGTACAGACTTTTTGTCTCTGGCTGCATTGAGAAATGTAAGATACAATCTTTATGGCCTAAGCCAGGTATTTTAATTTCAAACAATTTTCAAAGTTAGGTGGACTGAGATTCACCTCTTTACTTCTAGTATCCTCTGTTAAAACATAAACATTTAAACAGTTACAATAATACATGTGTATTTCTTTTTCTGTCCAGCACACTGTTGGTACATTTTTAACATAAGCAGCTTTACAAATACAGTTTTCAACACAAGCATCTGTACAAATCAGTTTGATATGCAATGACATATAATTCTTTACAAAATTCCCGCTACCTGTGCAGGCATATATTACACATCCACTGCCCTACTTCTCCTGGAATAGCTGTCAGTACCTCACATCATCACAGTACCATTAGGGAGTGGGTTTTTATAACACAATGTGCAAGGTTGGGGTTAGGGGCAAGCGTATATTTAGAGTTAGGGTCACAAACATGAGTAAGGTAGTGCAGGTGGTGGAAGTCCCATAACATACCCTTACTTAAGTGTGCTAACTCAACCAGCTCCTACCCTTGCCTCTAAATCTGCCCTTAATCCCATCCCTATATATTTGGGAACTAAATACAGTTTCCCTAATAGTATCACTGCTAACACAAATTATCCCCTGGATTCACGAATCCTCCGTGTAAGACTAAATAAGTCTTACTCGGAGGCTGCAGTTGAACGGTATGACATCAGCATGCCATAAATATTCATGAGGGCACACTGACTCAACCGTAAGTCTAACACGGACCGTGTAGGAAAGCAGGGGGCGTGTCCGAATGCCGAGCAGTCTAAATGTCCACGCCCCTGCAAGGGTTAGAAAATAAAAATGTAAACACAGAACAGTGAGTCCGCTCAAATGTCCATGCACCCACCACCACACTCCCTGACATTATAAACCCCCATCACAGGTATTAAAAGTAAAACATTAAAATTTAATTTTTTTTATATTCCTGAAATAGCTGCCCATATTTGCGCGTGTGTGCGCGGGTGGCCCATTGCTTAGCTGCAGTTAGCAATCCCGTAATGGAAGAGCATAAGAAGGAATGTTTATGCAGATTATGCCAAATAGCAATAGCGTAATGGTAGAGCGTTCGCACAAAGAGGAGGCATTCACGGTTCGAGTCCCACCATTCCCCGTCTTATTTATGTTTTAAATCAGTTATATGAAGTAATACCCGATATATATGATTATAATTTTACTAAAAAGCAGCAAAATGGCCTATGTATCAGTGAACAAAATATATATTTATAAAGGATTCTGATATATAATTGCCTGCAGTTAAGCAGCGCTTTACCCAGCGCAATGTAGGTGCCCATAGCTAAATAGCGCTTTACCCAGCGCAATGTAGTTGCCCATAGCTAAATAGCGCTTTACCCAGCGCAATCGGTTTGCATGGACATGCGCGCCGTGCCAACCAGTGCACCGTAGGGCAATGTGGAGCAATGTAGAGCAAAGCTGCTTAAACACAGCCGCACCCCCTAGCCTGTCTGGACAGTATTAAAATAAAATGAATGACAAGAATCAAACCCAGGACTCTGTGCACCATAATCAAAGTACTGAACCACTAAGCCATGACAGCTTAGGAGAAACAGCCGCTGTTAACATACATATACTCATAAATGGTAGATTAACCATTACTAAGCAGGTCAGCAGTCAGCCGAGAATTTTCAAAAACGGCCAATCACAAAAAAGTGTGGGAAATGTGACATATTAAAGCCCCATAGGCGGGAATACTCACCATAACTGATTGTAGCTCACATCTGCAGTAAGAATGGCTGGTGCTGGAGAGGGTACATGCTTCTGAGCACAACGTTGGGGCATCGAGGAGTCTCCACTGTCATGAGTCAAGACTCCTGCAGGGCTAGTTCCAAGGGACGGAGTACAAGGCGGAGGCTTGGAACCAGTTAGCTCATGACCTCACCAGTGTCACAGGCATTCCTCGGACTGGTGAGCAGGTCCGTCACCACCATGCAGACCTGAAGAGACGGAAGCAGGACCGACTGAACCAATGGATACAGGAGGTCCATGGGATGCAAGATGCCCCACAACTGAGTAGGTAGCCATGGAATGCAGTATGTAAGAAATGATAATTGATTCTGTATAATGGATAGGTATGTCTCAATATCCCTTCATTTACTTCACAGCTGCAGGTTACCGTGCTGCGAATCAGCAAGCCTATGCAGATAGGCTGCTAAGGCTGCGCCACCAGGCAGGTTAGTGATTATTCTGCATGTATTGTTATATAAAATAGGGGAGAGAGCATGAAAGAAAGTATTGTAGTCCAATAATACAGCCATAAAATGCCCTGAATAAGTCCTCTGCATGTACTGTTATATGAAATAAGTCAGAGAGTCAGAAAAAGAGCATAGTAACCCATTAAGAAAGGTAAAATATGTCCGGAATAATATTACTGCAGGTACTGTCACATAAAATAAGTGAGCGAGCCTGAAAACGAGTGTTCTAATCTATTAATAAAGGTATAATATGTCTTGAATATGTCTTCGATATGCACTGTAATATCAAATAAAGGAGTGAGCCTGTGGAAAAGTGTGTAATGTAATTAATAAAGGTATAAAACCTGGAGTGTGTCTGTGTCACTTACTGTGAAATGTTGTTTTACCCTTGCATTATACAAATAGTACTGTTTTAATAAGTGCTGGCAACACACAGTTGAGCAGTCACATCTAAAGTGGGTGATGGCAGTGCTAGTAGCTGTGAAGCATATATACAGTCCTCAACAGTCAGTTACTGGCTGGCATGCATAAGTAAATCTGGCACACGAGTAGCTTGTTAATGTGTTCCCCAGAAATGTGAGCGTGCTACAAGAAATGCAGGGTTCTGTACAAATTGAACTGAAAATGTCATGTGAACACATCCAGATATGTAGATAAAGAAATATAAATACAACAATAAATATGTAGCAGTAACATTGCATCCTGGACAGTTATTATGTCAGATATAGGTCAGGTATATAATGAACTAGCCAAACCCATTACACAACCTAATGCATGTTGCCAAGTGTAATAATACATATAGGGGATATACACCTGCAGTCAATAGGAATGTAGTGTAGACTAAAAGTACTCATAAGATGTGAATTGAGGTTTCTTTCTACATCCTACTGTATGTGCATAAACAATCAATTCCACAACTCAATGGGTATGTGTAATCTCAAAACCTTTGTTGGGACATATGTCCTATTGTTCTATAAATATCTGCATTCACTTTGATGCATGTGCCCTGTTCAAACACCACAATCATGGTGGCCTGTTGCCACCAATCATCCCTGCATGCTGTTGGAATGTCCACTTTTGTTCAATTTATGCATGTGTTATGCTTGCTGTTCAACTGTTGGAACCTTGGTGTGTTGGGTTAATGGGAATATTACTGCATGCTGTTACAATTAATTTGGAATGCTGTTGTTTATGTTGTAATTAAACACACCTAATCACAGAATGTACGGGAAGGCCAGTCCCAGCAGACCCACCTGTCCCTCCTCTGCTGGCGAGTGCACCTGGCACCAGCAGGTCCGGTGCCCAGCCCGGGCTCCCCTCCTCCATTGGTCCTGTGCCACCTTTGGGTGGAAGCGCTGCAGGGGATGGGGCTCATCCCCCTGTGCAAGCGTGGGCAGAGAAGGGCCACCTGTCACCCTTCGAAGGGTCTGGGCTGTGGTGCGTAGGGAGATCCAGGATTCAGTCGCTGATCCCCTATGCCAGCTCGAGGTGAGAGTGGCGCATCTCACGGGTGAGCCTGCCCATCCTACGCAGCCCCCAGCACAGCCACCCTCGGGGCTGTGAAGGTGCAGTGGTGACTGCCCATGGGTGTGGATCACAGTTCCTGTTACCATCTGTGGGCTCATGGGCTTGCGATTTCCAAACACTTGTCCCCATCAATTGTGTTCACCCACCCCATGTGTCATACACCACCCCTGTATGCATCTTGTTTGTCTTGTCTGTTCTCCTCCCCAACCTACCTCCCCAAATATACCTACTTCCTCTACCTCACATTCCACTCTCACCTGAAAAAAAAAATAGGGCAATCTGCACACACAAATAAATTACGCCCCATACATAGCTGCCCATTTCACACACATGTCAGCTGGACATGTAAACTGATAATTATAATTGGCAGTACAACATACTTTGTTGTCCTCACCCCTCTCCCAGGGGTGGAAGGTTTCAAATATCACTCCAAATTTATTGCATATGCACAGCTGTTGCTGGTAAAGAAATGGACAGCTACCTTCCATACACCCGTCCTGCACATCCTGAGCTTGTTTCCCTACTGTTTTTCCCTCTTTGTGTCCGCTTTTTCACCCCTTTCCTATCTCCCCATTTTCTTTTCTTTCAAAGAAATTAGTGCGTGGGTTAGCAGGAGTAAGCACTTTTACACAGTAGTAAGTGGGTTTAAGTGAGTGTGCTCATGTGTGCGCTTAGCTAAGCATCGCTAAGCATTGCGCAAACCCACGCAAACCCGCTTACAACTGGCTTAAAAGTGCCTTAGTCACTCTATGTCAGGGCCCTTGTTCTGCTCAGCAGCAAAATAAAATACCTCTGACAGTCTCGAACCCCAGACCATTGACACAATAGACTGCATTATTTACCACTAAGCCACAACAGATATACAATAACATGGTGCTCAAATAAATATATCTTGCATTTCAATGACTGAATGTAAAGGATAAATAGGAAGGCCACAACACAGAGCTTGTTTTGTGGATCTTTACCAGCAATTGTTGTGAAATGCATTACATGAGTGTGATATGAGAAGCAGCCATTCTAGCAGGCAATAAACTTACAGAGGCACTTTACAACCCCCATACAGTATCATAGCAGGACAAACAGTGGCAAATCTGATTAGGGCAGAGGCCATACTACCCAATTGTGACTACTTAACAGGGATGTCCCTGATTGTGAAACATATTGAAGCTGTGTCCCTCTGAATCCCTCTGAAAAGTACTGACATCAGTCAGAAAGGTGGGGTATTACACAATGAATACTGACAATAATAACAGTAGACACAGCTTGTACTTCATAAAAGGAGTATTAGTGTGGGGGTTAGCGGGAGTAAGCACTTTTACGCAGTAGTAAGCGGGTTTAAGCGAGTGTGCACGTGTGCACTTAGCTAAGTATTGCTAAGCATCGCGCAAACCCACGCAAACCCACTTACAACTGCTTAAAAGTGCCTTAGTCACTCTATGTCAGGGCCCTTGTTCTGCTCAGCAGCAAAATAAAATACCTCTGACAGTCTCGAACCCCAGACCATTGACACAATAGACTGCATGAATTACCACTAAGTCACAGCAGATATACAATAACTTGGTGCTCAAATAAATATATCATGCATTTCAATGACTGAATGTAAAGGATAAATAGGAAGGCCTCAACACAAAGCTTGTTTTGTGGATCTTTACGAGCAATTGTTGTGAAATGCATTACATGAGTGTGATATGAGAAGTAGCCATTCTAGCAGAAAATAAACTTACAGAGGCACTTTACAACCCCCACACAGTATCATAGCAAGACAAACAGTGGCAAATCTGATTAGGGCAGAGGCCATACTACCCAACTGTGACTACTTAACAGGGATATCCCTGATTGTGAAACATATTGAAGCTGTGTCCCTCTGAATCCCTCTAAAAGTACTGACGTCAGTCAGAAAGGTGGGGTATTACACCATGAATACTGACAATAATAACAGTAGACGCTGCTTGTACTTCATGAAAGGAGTACGTATCCATATGCACTTCTTCACACAAGTCTAGACTTTTACTGTCTCTATGCTGTGTAAGGTGTACTTCATATTTAACTACCTATCCCTGACTCCATGCAAAGATGTATCTGAGTATTTCATAGGCCTGGCAGAGGCACAAACACACAGGCATAACAGGTATGCTGCTGTTACACACACTGCAAATAGCTGTGGTAGGACTTCCACAAGCATACCCTTATGTAGGAGTACAACACAGAAATACCAAAGGATCTAGCCATGTACTGGTAGCAACTGACTGTAACAATACCATTGTACTAGTGATGAAAACACCTGTGGGTTGCACAGACAAAGAATAACAGTGTAACATTTGACTACGATCTGGATAGGTTCACAGTTGGGAACTATGCAGACAGACCACCTGCCTTGATAAACCAACAGGTACACACCAATCCTTAAAGTCCAGTAAGATAATATTCACACAGTAATACATAATGCTCTCTGTATGTCAACAACCCTGCCACACTGTAAATACACTTGTGTGTTTAGGGTCTACCAAGGATGTAGGTAGGCATACACAGTATTGGAATTGTCCAGTTGTCCTGTGAACCCTGTGCTAATGTCAACAATACAACCACAAACCCTGCAGAAGTGCCTACATTAATATGCACAGTATAACAGTTCACAAACAGTTCATGTGCCAAAAGAATACTTCTCAATAACTACGTTTGTATGGCAGTTACTTATATGAGTGGAAGAGAAACTACATAGTCACAGAAATGTTGTGTAAGCATTTGTAGGGGAGAGTTAAACTCTACACTGATAGCTCTGTACTGCAAGTGGCAACAGTCAGGCCTGAGTACAACATGTACATTACTGTCTACACCTCTAGCTTCAGATATAAGAAGTATACTAACCTTCTGACTTACACAACAGTGTCCACAGCAAACAAGCATGGGCCACACTCTGGAAATCTGAAAGGGCTACGCCTACATACCTAAGCAACCTATAGCATTTGGTTGCTATGACAGCGAGTACTGCAATTACCACACAGCAGGCTGTATGCATTTACTAAATACTGGGCACCGATTGGTGCAGAGGGCATCACATGCACATGCCCAGATAACTATAAAAGCAGATTGTACTTGCTATCCCCACATGCAATCATTACATTGCTCGTGTCAGCAAATACTGACAAACTCTATTACTGAATACAGAAGCCTTACTTCAGTAAATATTATATTTACTTCTTGTAAAAATAAATATATTAATTAAGAAAAAAAAAACTTAATTAATAACCAATAACAACTAATAAGTAAAAAAACTTTACTTAAAAAAAAAAAAAAAAAAAAACTTGAAAAGCATACACAGATGGACCTGACAGTGAGTAACAGGTATATAACAGAGTTGTAGTTACCGGCAAGTAGTAGATGATTATGAATAGTACTGTACATACTCAGAAACATGCATAAGTGGCAGCAGTAGGTATGTATGCAGTGATGCCATGCATAACTACTGCCATGGACAAATTAGTGAGTAGCTGTGTGACATAACTGTGACATATGTATCTCAGCATTATATGTCGAACATCTGAACATGTTATCTACGGTCTGTACAGTTCTGTGTATAATGGCAGTTTGGGGGAGTAGTGCAAACACCTATATAAACTTGGATGTGACAGAGTAAGACATGCATGATAGTAACATAATTTGTAGCTCAGCGTTGGCAACTGCTGTACCAGGCTAGTATAGTAGTGTTATCATTTGCAGCTATATATACTCCCTGTACTATTACTGTATGCACACATGTGACAAGCGTCCATGTTGCAGCAAGGCCCAACAGGTTATCCATGAGGTGTACAGACTTACAACAGTGTGGACCCTGTGTGTGTATGGCACGCACATATGGAGAGATATGTATGTGTCTGATAAATTAGCATCTGAACATGTGCATAGAGCAAGGGACATACTGCAACTGTTTGTGAAGGGTGGACAATTATATGTTGTTGCAGGTTGTTATGTGCATTTTTATATGTGGGTGGTAGTGTGTGGCAAACAAGACAGCATACTGTGCTGGCATATGACATGTGGCGTTTAAACGCCATGGGTATGATTCCTCAGGTTGTAATCTTCCAGATAGGGGGTCCTGCTAAAGGTACATGGGCTGAGACTACCTTCCATGCATTCTGCACAAGACTGTGCAATATCATTACATAACTGCATCCATCTCAACCTTTGCATAATAGGTATACCCACCATGAAAGGTGGACTGTATATGTGCCTATATGTATATCTATATGTACACCAATGGATGTTCATATGTACACCCAAGCTCAATGTTGTATTGCCATCCCTCATGTTAATAATCCTGTACCCATGACCTACCACATAGGTGGTAGTCTACTCAACACCGAAAGTGTGATGAGAAACTATGGGACAAAGGTGGACAGTAGTGTCCCTATTGATAATCACAGTGCCACACTAGTCGTGTAGACAGAGTAAGGTCCACATGTCAACAGAAAAGGTGTGTCATCCATGGAATAAAAGGTCAGTGTTCCACTGTACTCATCAGTCATAACACCCATCATAGAGTACATTGGCCCTGTCGGTATGTACCTCAGAAGACATCCACAGCGACAGTAGATGCCTGAACATACCTCACAAAGAGTATTATGGGACTCAAACAGATGCCCTATGCAGACTGTCCTACAAAACCACAACTACACTGTGTCACATACCGCCTACCCAGAGGCAACCTCTGCCTAACCTACAAAGCTATGCCAAACCCACAGGTGTTGGACATGCTCCATATATACTGATTACACTCCATACAAGCTACACACTGTACTGATCTAAACCCTGTAACATGAAAAAGCAGAACATGCTGGAGTGGTACATTATCATCTCAGACACATACCATACTCTGGAACTAACCACCTATCAATAGCAAATGAAGGTCCTCATTAGCAGTTGTCATGAATAATCATGATGAGTGGGTGTGAGATATGAAACACAACCCGGGAGTCACCACTGTGGCTCTGCATGACAGGGGCACATGAACCTACATTACATGGGTGTGGAAGGGCAGGGTACCATATGGCTATGCTTCCATAGGTCCTACGGATAATAGCCTTTTAGCTACCTAGGACCCGATACACACACGCATGTACTTGTTGCATTACTGGCTATGTGAGACTGACTGGGTGTGGTGGTGAATGTGTAGGTGAATGTGTCAAAGTTGTATATATGTGTGATAGCCTAGTGAAACCATGTATATCATGGTATGTAGTGTTGTAGCTCAAATCCCAGCAAAGGATACGTATGCTATTGCTAGGCAGGAAAAGCAGTAAGGCATATGGTGCGATGTAGTCCCATGGTGTTGACCAGAGTGTGCCATTGTAGGCTTAAGCAGTACATGTATGCTTATTGATTGGTAACACTAGTGAATACAAATCCTGTATGAACAGTAGTACTACCTGAAACTGTAGGCCTAAATAGCACAGTATGGTTTACATCCACATTGCTTGGACACACTGTTTTGTTTGTTACCTGTAGGCCTCACACATTACAAACCTCAGGCATGAGATTTTGTAGGTGCTGACACACAGTACTGCATGTTACACAGGTAAAACTGATCTGGGTTGCCATACCTATGTGTCCTGTAGGTATGTCTGATGTGTGTGTGGGTATGCCTGTAACATGGCCTTGGTGGTATGTGTGTCACAGGATATATGTGCATATCTAGCAACATGTGTAGTGTATTACAGCAGTATGCCACCTATAGTGATGAATGTGCACATTTGTTACTGAGGGGTTTGCTATCAACAAGTAGCGTGGTGTACTGATAGTACTTAAACTGTACTTAACATTCATTTCAATGGATGACAAATGTCTGCATGCATTAGCTTTATACACACCCCCTGTGGCTATGTGGTGCATTGTGTCACATCAAGTGTGCCATGTACTGTTGTATAGTCTTACATACTGGTTCCACTTTGTTGTTGTGCAGAACATGTTTTGGAATATAGTATGTGCCAGGCACTGTCAGGCAGTCATGGGCTGACAGTCCTATGTGGTATGACAGGTGTGTATTTACTGACAGCCAATAGGTTGCTATATATGGCATTTCATTGATGTCTGTACTTTAGCATGTTAAGTGTGCCACATGACATGCTCACAATGACTGCTTTATTGTCTTACAGGAATATGTCTCACAACATGAAGCCTGCCTATTCCCCTGAGGAGGAGGAGGTCATCTATGATGCCCTGGTACAGCATTACAACTTGCTGTTTTCCAGATATAGACAGGACCAGCATGGACGCACTGCACTGTGGCAGGATGTTGTCCGTCGGGTGAATGATGTAGGCATGCATAACCAGACGTATGAGCAGGTACGCTATCACTGCAGTGATTCAATCAGACATGCCCGGCAGCATGCCTCCGATGTCCACAGACAACAGCTTGCCACAGGTGGTGGTGCATCAACTCATCCCGCCCTCAGTGGGAAGAGCTGCTCCTCAGTGTGGTGGCTCCTGGACAAGCAGTACAACAGACATGCATCATCATGGAGGCCGGAGTCACCCAGCACGTAGATACAGAGCATGCAGGTAACATGGCATATCTGTAGACTACTGTTAGATCAATTGTTTTACATGCATTTACCAGCTGTGTGCTGTGTATTCAGAAGATGCGGAGCCTGGTGTCATGCAATGCTGATAATTTGGAACATAATTTGTATGTCTGTGACTGTCACCTCTTGTACTACTGTGGAATTGCAAACACACAGCAGCAATACCATAGTTGTTGCCACTGACAAACTGTCTCATATCCTTGTAGGTCCCTCTGGTGTGATAGCAGGACAGCACACCCATGTTGGTGAGTGTTCTACATTTAATATAGCATATAACATGTGCATGTCATAGGAGACCTGTAGGCCATATACACATGTAAAACACCTACACGTAATGCATGCTCTGCATGTTCTCTGTGGGACTATGCACATCCCAGTAACACGAGTATCCGCCTCAAACACATGCAATACACAGAGCATCCCAACCAATTGTGGTACACTGTAGTGGACATTGTATAGGCAGAGTCAATACACATGCACACAACATACACTACTTTGTCATATGCAGTTAGTGGTAATTTTATACACATGGCGTATGTAGACACCTGCTGTAAGGTCATACTCTAGTATCCCAAATGTCAACAACACAGCACACATACTATACCTGGGGGTAGAGACCTATCATGGGGTGGTGTGACACGCTTCAACACACAACACATTCATGTGGGGCAATGCTCCCTTTTGAACACCTTACATAACCATGTAACAACTGGCTGTGAAATGATTAATGTAGCCAAAGTGGTGCAGGTCAGGTACAGCAAGATAGTTGCCAGTGTGACATACATTAGTGGCCTTGGTTGACCACATGATGCTGCCTGATGATGGCTCATGGTACTACACTACATCCAGTTACAGTAACTACAGTACTACACATAGCATTCATTGCTATACACCTGACAGTTGTGTGCATCCGGCCATGGTATATATACCTATGAGTGATGATGCACAGGACATTGGAAAGCGTTCCAGACTTGCACAGCAATGCTGTGTCCATGTACACGTTGTGTTCCAAGGTGAGGCCAAACATTGAACAACACACATGCATCAAAGACATGTATACTGTTATCAACAAGGACTCTCCACACTCGCACTGCATGCTGTTGAGCAACACACATCCTGCATGCTGACACGTGTGATAGGACCCTTTGGCTTACACACATCCTGCATACTGACACGTGTGATAGGACTCTTTGGCTTGTGATACTGTACTGCACCATCAACCACTAAGGGTAATGCTGCTCAATGCCAAAAGTCTAAACCTCAAGATGCACGCTCTCAAAGCCCTCCTCAGTATGGAGAACATCGATGTCTGTGCAGTGACTGAAACCTGGTTCAAGGCTCCTGAGAGCACCCCAGCACTACCAGGTTATACCTCATATCATGCTTTTCGGCCTCAAAACTTGGACCGAACCACAAAAGGAGGGGGAGTATCCATATTCATCAAAGATACCCACACCTCCAGGTTAGTGGCAACGCACGAAGCATCGGAGACCATCCAGGTGCAACTAATCGTAGGCAAAACTGCCCTACAGTTTGTAGCATGCTACAGACCACCCTTTCAAACTCAGGAACCCCACTCAGCCTTCCTGAAGACACCGGAGAGTATGAATGTCTCTCCAAATACCATCATATTGGGAGACTTCAACTACCCAAACATTGACTGGGAGCATTACTCAAGCCCCAACACCCTAGCCCAAAGGTTCCTAGAATTCATAAACTCAAATGCGATGGAACTAGTCACCATTCCCACAAGAGGAGATAATATACTAGACCTGATCACCACAAACATGGGGACACAATGCTCCACACCGGAAGTATACCCCTCATTGGTGAGATCAGACCATAAATTAATCTCACTGGAAATCCACATCCCGCCCCCAACCCCAGCACAAAAGACCACAGTGAAGAATTTCTCAAAATCTGACTTCACACTTCTTAAGACTGAAGTGGTATCCTTCAAGGCCCCTGGGCCAGTGGAAACCACAACCCACACTGCTGAATCCTTTATAAACGCTTTCTACAGACACCTTCAAGAATGCATGGATCATGCAATCCCAAATAAAACCAAGACCCATTTCCCCAAAGGCAGGCGTCCTGTCTGGTGGACCCCAGCCATTAACAAGCTTTACAACAGGAGGAGGAAGCTACTACATGACAGAGCAAAATCCCCAAAAGGGAAGGCATCTCTGATCAGTACTAGCAAAAAACTACGATCACTCATAAAATCATCCAAGGCCAACTTTGAGAGAAAAATCGCAAAAGACACTAAAGACAATCACAAGGCCTTCTTTAGTTATGTTAAAAACCTGGGTGGAAACTCCCAGATATGCTCAGAGTTAATCCAAAATGACAAAAAATACACTGAACCCACAGACATTGCCAACATACTGGCAGACAGGTTCAGTGCAAATTTCTCCACCCCCCCCAAAAGGAGAAATATCTATCCCAGCAGAGTGTAGCCTCCCTGACATTTCAGATGCCCAGGTTAGAGCCACCCTCTCCAAAGCTAAAAACACAGCATCAATGGGACCAGACAGTGTCCTGGGTTGCGTGCTACATGAACTCCAAGAGGAACTAAACCCGCACATAAGGCTGCTGTTTAATCTTATCCTTACTACAGGATACATACCCAAAGAATGGCATACAGCAACAGTGGTCCCACTCCACAAAGGAGGTGCTTCTACGGACCCTGGAAATTACTGCCCCATAAGCTTGACGAGCCTGGTCTGCAAAGCTATGGAGAGGATCATTATGGAACTCATAAACAAAGAAATTGTGGACCTACAGACACTGGATCCTACCCAATTCGGCTTTGTCAAGGGCAGATCCTGCCTTTTGAACCTGGTTGACTTTTTTGAAACAGTCACTAAGGCCATTGATGAGGGTAAGGCAGTTCACACAGCCTACCTTGATCTTGCAAAAGCCTTCGACACAATACCCCACTCGGGCATCATAGACAAGCTCACGAGCTTAAATGTAAACCCATATGTCATAAGATGGGTTGCAAACTGGCTCAATGACAGAACCCACAAGGTCAGAATTGCTGGAGCCATGTCAGACTCTAAGCCAGTCACAAGCGGTGTCCCACAGGGCTCGGTCCTGGGACCCCTCTTGTTCGGCATTTATTTTTCCAAGGTGCAAGCAAACATAGGAGGATTGTGGCTGACAAAGTTTGCAGATGACTGCAAACTGGGCACCATAATTGATACTCCAACGGACACAAGCATCCTTCAGAAAGGCCTCATAGAAACGGATAACTGGTGCCAGAGCCATGGCCTTAAACTGAACACCACAAAATCTATAGTCATACCTTTTGGGAAAAACAAAGTACCCACAAATTACCACATAGCTGGTAATCCATTAAGTATGGAAGAAGTAATCAGGGAACTAGGGACCCAAGTTGACAGTAACCTCTCATTTGACACTCACATTGCCAAGGTGGTTAGGAAGACCTTCTATATTACCCACCTTATCATGAAAGGATTCACATCTAGATCAAGAGAGATCATTGTGCCCCTATACTCTTTTCTTATCAGGCCCATAATTGAGTACAATTCCCCATTTGGGATGTACCTTACCCGACACCTGCAGCAGTTAGAAAGACCCCAAAAGTACCTCACCAAGAGGATCAAGGGTCTCGAACATATGTCATATGCTGCCCGGCTGAAGAAACTCCAGCTCTATTCAGTCGCATACCGCCTACTCAGAGGCGATCTA
Organism: Protopterus annectens; assembly: GCF_019279795.1. Taxonomy (NCBI): domain Eukaryota; kingdom Metazoa; phylum Chordata; order Ceratodontiformes; family Protopteridae; genus Protopterus; species Protopterus annectens. The sequence continues at coordinate 1,250,833,754 of NC_056732.1, read as the reverse complement.
TGCCTGACGTACAAGGCCATGTCCAATCCGGAATTAATGGACATGCTCCACCTCAGAAAATCCAAATCTACCAAAGCCATGAGAGCGAGAGATTTGAACCTCAACACAGAAATAAATAGGACATGCTGGAGGGACAGATTCATAACCCAGAGGCTCCCTACACTCTGGAACAGAATCCCAGTTCATGTTAGGCAGAGCCCCTCACTGACTCTCTTCAAGAGAAATCTTGATGAGTGGATGGGAGATTGTAGGTTTACCCCGGGGGTCATCTCTGTGTCACTACTAGACAGAGGCACAGTAAACTAAACCCTAAATGGGCATAGTATTCTCATTCCAAGGGGTGGCAAAAGCCACACACACTCTGGCTAGGCTTATAAATGCCCTAGGGCAGATAGCCTAGTATGAACCTATGAACCTATGTTCCGTATTGCTGTTGGTGTGTGTGTGTGTGTGTGTGTGTGTGTGTGTGTGTGTGTGTCTCTCAACTTGACTGAGTAGTGTATGCGTGCATGTGTGCATGTGTGCATGTGTTCATGTGTGCATGTGTTCATGTGTGCATGTGTGCACGTGAACATGTGTGCTAACATCATGTACAGATTGTAAAGTGTGTTTCCTGTCTTCCTCTCACAGGTGCTGAGGTTGGGTTGGCTGAATGTGAATGCAGAGGGAACCTGAAGTCACTGCCACAAATAGTGGAGATGATGAGACTTGTATTGTGGCACAGGCAGGTTTGACAGGGTCTGTCGTTCGTCCGCCAATCGACAGTACACAGCTTTCCACCCCATCTATGTGCACACTCATACTGCCAATACATCCCTCATCACCAATGGCCTTAGCCGAGGGACAGCATACTGTTGGCATTGACCAGGATAGTGTGGTATCCATGGCACTTGCATCCTCTTACAGCAGCCATACGTGGATTACTGGAATGGTACCACATAGGTGGATGTCCAGGGGTTCTCGTGGGAGCACCGCTGGTCGAAATGCCCCTGGCAGACATGCCCCCACAGGTTTTATGACCTCAAGTATGTTCCGGGCTGTAATACAGGCACAGGCACGTTTGGAACGGTACACCAGACAGGGACTAAGGGTGCAGAGGGCCCATTACACCGCTATCAATGACAGCATCCGTGACCTTGCCGGTGCCATCTGTAATTACACCGAGGTCATTGATAGACATTGGGGGAGACATTAGATGCCCTCCACAATGTGTTTTCCATGAGCCAGGACCATGCAGGACGGTTGAGACGTCGACACGGATGTATGCCAGCAACATCAACGGCTGGCAGTCATCGCGGATGGCCCACAGATCACAGCCGCTTCCATAGTGGCAGTACCAGCCTGAGCAATGCTGGGGCTGGCCTGGCGATTGACCGTCCTAGTAGACCACGTGCATGTGGCTCTGGCCAGTCGCAGCAGGGACATGGGTCCACTCGACATACCTCTACCTCTGATGATAGTACCCAGTCAGGGTTGGTACCCAATACTGTCCATAGCACCCCGGCCAGGCACAGGTACCATGTCCGTGGCCAGAGACAATGATCTGTACAGCCTGGCAGGTACAGTCTGTGGCTGTCCCACAACCTCCCGTATATGGCAGCCACATGGTGGAGCTGTGTGCATGCAGACACACACACATTAACCAAAGAACTAGGGCTCACAAATACACACACACACATTACATCAACATTGGCCCATGCTGTACTGTTGTCCCTCAAACACACACACACACACACACACACACACACACACACACACACACACACACACACACACACACACACACACACATACATGTTGATTGGATGGGTCAATGTCGGGCTCTGGCAAACCAACAACACACCCTGTGCATATGATGACACCTGTGCCACCTCCTGTCATCTGTAACATTGATGCAGGAACAGGCTAACATGGTGCTGATGCACAGGGTGACATTATATCAGTGTAGCAATATTAGCATGTTGTCAGCAGGACAGTGTAATGATATCCTTGTAGGTATATCTGAGCAGGCATGATGCATCAAAGCTATGACAATGAATGTAGCATTGTTTACACCAGTGTTAAGTCTGAGTATGTATTGTCCGCCCATGTGCCAAGTGGCTGAAGTGTATAGTGTTGCCAGCATGTGTCAGTGCGTGGACAGTACGTGTGTGATGTGTGCAGTACAGATTAGCAGGTGTACATCTGTGAACATGGTGGGTGTGCACTGTCTGCATGTTCGTGCATAGTGGACACATGGGACATGTGACATACCCTGTATTACACATTGTTAACATCTCATAGTATCTCTCAATGGCCAGTATGCATTCTACTACAGATATGTTCTAACATGTCTACACGTGTGTGTGTATGACATGGTTTGACACTATGCTGTGGGTGATACTGTTAATATCTGTCAATGTTTTGCATTCTGGTATTATACACAACCTCAACAGCTTGACCATAACCAATCATTAGATGATGCTCTGACAACTGACACACAGATGTGGGGAACTCAGTAACAGTTGAATCCTTCGGGTACTATACTATAACAGTAACCAGTGGTATTGACCGCCACCCGTTCCTGGGACCACACCTATCTGGCACATAGCCCTCTTAGGTACATGCAAACACACGAGGGATATGTCCATCCACATCTGTAAATGCATGCATTGGCCTACAATACATTCTCTGGATGGGACACATATCCTACACAAGGGTATCATACAGAAAGATACCTGTTGTCTGACAAATGCTGTATAGCTCCCAGTCAACTATAGCATAGTCATCCACATTTACTATGCATACTATCCAGTCAGTACCACATAGGTGGTAGCCCCCAACATGTATGTTGGGTAGCAATGTGTACATACAGCCAAGTGTTATGTCATCTGTCCCTTGGTATCCACATAGCCAGAGGTATTGTGGAGTCCCTTGGTGTATCACATAAGACATTAGGGGCCTGTATGCATATCCACAAGGCTGTTGTACACCTATAATGACTGTCCATTATTGCCAGACGTTGTGTATGAACATGTCCGACATATACCTCAGGCATGTACCCTCACTCACACTACTCTATAGTAACTGTCATGGGTGTGTGTGGCACAGATGACCTTGGCCACAGATCACTACAGTGGCCGGCCTTGTCACATACATACATATGTGACCTACGATCTGAGAAGTAGTGGCACAATCTGTCAAAGGAAACAAATGTATTCATGCAGTATGCAGGCTTCACACCTATGTACTAATTGAGGTCACATGTACATATATTTATTTGCCACACAGATACCTGATGTGTGCAATGCACATACTGTTTTAATTCTGATATGTCATACCATAGTAAAAGCAAAACCCACACCGCATTGAGCAACAGTGTCACACACACACACTCAGCATTTGCAGGATTCAAACCCCTACCTAACTATGTTATGATACTAGAGAAATATGCATTAACACAACACACGATATGCTTTATTGGGTGTTTTGTTTTCTCCTGCTATATTTGTAGGATGCTGACATCAGCACGCTTTCCAAAGAGGAATGTAATGTAATGGAAAATAGCACTCCTCTCAAAAGTAATCATACCCACCCCCCACATACACAGTCAGCAATTGCAGGATTCAAACCCCTACCTAGCTATAATATGATACTAGAAAGATACATATTAACATGATGCGCTATATGCTTTATTGGGTGTTTTATTTTCTCCTGGTATATTTGTAGGATGCTGACATCAGCACACTTTCCAAAGAGGAATGTACCTCTTTTGATGTGTTTTCCCAGTCTCCAAAAAGAACACTCCTCACAAAGGTAATCATATACCCCCCTACATACACACAGTGAGCAATTGCAGGATTCAAACTCCTACCTAGCTATGTTTTGCTACTAGAAAAATAGACATTAACACGACACGCTATATGCTTTACTGGGTGTTTTGTTTTCTCCTGCTATATTTGTAGGATGCTGACATCAGCACACTTTCCAAAGAGGAATGTACCTCTTTTGATGTGTTTTCCCAGTCTCCAAAAAGAGCACTCCTTTCAAAAGTAATCACACCCAACCCCCCACATACACAGTCAGCAATTGCAAGATTCAAACCCCTATCTAGCTATGTTATGATACCAGAGCAGTACGCATTAACACGACACGCTACATGCTTTATTGGGTGCTTTGCTTTCTCCTGTTATATTTGTAGGATGCTGACATCATCAGACTGGACATGGTAATGTGTGTACACTTTGTTTTATGCAATCTCAGGAATGAACCATGTGGGTCAGCAGGTGTTAACAGCTTGTACAAGACCCCACAATTCTTAGCTTGTGTGATCTATCTGTGGACAAATTGCCATTCCTTCATATGACAACACATATTTATGCACAGACTGTTGATTTTGTGGATACGACATGTGTCTGGGATGTTGATAAAGGGCTATTCAAAGTCTATGTGGGACATGTGTAGCTCCGTTCAGTGATGTATGTCCTGGGTGGCTGCCTTGCAAACAGTCTAGCATGTTTGGGAACCATGATCTGCCCATGAAATTACCACAGTTGGTAGGGTTGTGTGTTTGTCAGCTTCCAATAGCTCTGTTTATGACTTCAGTCATGATGGACTCCATGGCCTTGCAGATCAGACTTCATAGGCTTATTGGACTATACTTCCCATGGTGTGTTGTGCACCAACACTTGTGGGGAGTGCCATATGTTGCTGTAACACATTGAACGGTTTCAGATCCTGTGGAGAGGGTGAGTCTCAACAGACTGTTCAGGTGCAGGGTCTGTTTGTTCTGTAGTTCACTCATGCCACATATAGGGAAACAATGTAATCCAGTTGCTGCCATACTTTTGGCTTTGGGGGGAGCTGTTTACCCATTCTACATGTGATATCTCCTGGTATGATGATGGGGCCTTTCGTCAGTGGGAGGTGAGTATGTATATATGGGCCTGTCTGACAGGATGTCAGCACTGTCAGTCAGGTACAGTTGGCCCTGACTCAGGACATATATAAGTGTACATTGCTATTTATGACACAGCTGAAGGAGGTGTCATGTGTCAGTCTGGACTCCTTCGCAGCTACTCTTTACAAAACACTGACAAACCTAAGCACTAAACCCCTGTTATACTCTTTTACACACTTAACACCCTACTGATCCTTTGTGATCAGTCAACAGAGTATGTCATCATAATATCCTTGCATGTCCAAGGGTCGGTTTCATGTGTACTCTCCAGTCCAGCTGGTGAATATTGGAATTTTGACACAATGTCACAATTGCCTTATGTACACTGACAACCCTCTCCTACAAACTCAGATATATGTGAGAGATGCAACTATATAGACATACAGGAGACTGAGCTCTCTCGACCCGTGACTGGCACAGTCTATCAGGTAGTGAAGGTAACCACACACACCACAAATCCAGTCTCATATAGACCTATAGCAACAGCAATCAAACTACATTATCACACATAAACATACTTGAAGGCTCTAAATAAACTTTGCCTAAGCAGCAGAGACCTCCAAAGCAGACACACAAACAACTGCTACCCCACTACAATACCCACATATCACATAGTTCACAAAGTCAGTGTGCCACACTGTCACTGCCCTTAGGGCTACACAACACACCTAATACACTTGTTAATAGGTGACACTTACTGTCAGACACACTGATGTCTCACTCACCAGGCCGAAGAAGGGGATGGTCACTTTGAGCTGTCTGTCAGGTGCCAGGGTCCGCCACATAACACATGCACTCAGGTCACTCCAAAGCAAGTACAGAAATGGCTCCATCATTGTCCATGCCGGTGCGAATAACCTCAAACGTTCCTCCCTGGACCACATGACATGACACATAGAGGAACTCTCTGATCATGTAGCCCAGGCCAGTATGATCCTGACCTTGTGTAGTATCTTACACTCACCAAGAATGATGTCACAGTATACAGACAAAATGATCACTTTTAACAGTTGGCTAACATATTGGTGTCATTCAAAGGGGATCCAGTGTCTGTCAGCCTGGGGTGACATGCTCGACATGCCACATAGCTTCGCTATGGACAGCTTGCACCTGTCACCCTTGGACTTTCGAATACTGGCTAAGGCTCTTGCCACCCCTATAGTGCCTTTTTTAAGCGAGGCTCAAAAGACAAACCCACCTCCATAGACATTACAGGGTAGAAGAAACTAAGGGCAATGCTGCTCAACACCAGATGTGTTACCCTCAAAATGCGCCCACTCAGGGCTCTCCTCAGTATGGAGAATATCGATATCTGTGCAGTAACAGACACCAGGTTCAGGCTCCCAAATGCACACCAGCACTACCTGGTTATACTTCATACCATGCTTTCTGGCCACAAGATAAGGGTTGGGAGGATGGCCTAATGGTTAAGGTGTTTGCCTTACAAACACAAGATACAGGGTTTGAATCTCACAGAGAATAATTGGCTAGGCTTAAAATGGCTCGCAAGGGCAGTTAGCCTAGTACTAATCTATGAATCTACTATGAAAGACTCAGAACAGCCAACACAAATAGGGGGAGTATCCAGATGCACACACCTCCCGGTTAGTAGCACTGCACAAAGCATCGCAGACCATACATGTGCAGCTAACAGTGTGCAAAACTGACTTAAAGTTAGTAGCCTGCTATAGACCAAACTCAGGAGCCATACTTGACTTTCCTGGGAACACTGGAGAATATGAAGGTCTCCCCAAACACCATTATATTGGGTGACTTCAAATACCCAAACATTGAGGATACTACTGAACCCCAAGAGGTGCTACTATTTGTAAACTCAAATGATATGGCACAACTGGTCACCACACCCACAAGAGGGGAAAACATATTGGACCTGATCATTGGGGACTCTATGTTCCACACCAGAAGTATACCCCTCAATTTATCTCACTGGACATCCATATCCCATCCTCACACCCATCGTAGGTAATCTTGGTGAACTTCTCAAAAGCAAACGTCACACTTCTCCAAACCAAGGTGGTATCCTTCAAAGACCCTGGGACAGTGGTAAATACAGATCAGACCACTGAATCCTTTACAAACACATTCTATGGACACCTAGTGGACAATGAAAGGAGGAGGCTACTACATGATAGAGCACAATCCCAGACAGGGAAGGCATCTGTGATCTGTACTAGCAGAAAGCTACGATCACTCATATATTAATCTAAGGCCCGCTTCTAACGGACTATTGCACCAGACACTTAGGACAATCACAAGGCCTTCTTTAGTTATGTCAGGAACCTGAGTGGACACTCACTGATATGCTGTGAGTTACTGCATACTGACTAAACATACCCTGAACCCACAGACATTGCCAACATCCTGGCAAACAGGTTCAGTGCAGATGTCTCCCCCCATCCCCCTAAGGAGCAATTGTCCATTCCAACAGAGTGTAAACTCCCTGACATCACAAATGAACAGGTGAGTGCTGCCCTCCCCAAAGCAGACAACACAGCATCAATGGGACCAGACGGTGTCCCAGCCTGCGTCTTACACAAGCTTCATGATGAACGTAACCCTCACTTTAAGTCACTGTTCAATATCAGAGTTACTACAGGATATGTACCCAAGGAATGGCGTTCAGCGACAGTGGTCCCGCTCCACAGAGGTGGTGCCACAACGGACCACAGACAATATCACCCTATAAGCCTAACTAGCCTGTTCTGCAAAGCTATGGAGCGTATTGTCATGGAACTCATACACATAGACATCAGGAACCTACTGACACTGGGTCCTACACATTTCAGCTTTGTTGTGTGCAGATCTTGCCTCTTGAACCTGTTTGTATTCTTTAAACAGTTACCAGGTCCATAGACGTAGGGAAGGTTGTCCAAGAAGCCTACCTGGACCTTGCAAAACCCTTCAACACAATACCCCACTCGGCCATTATACATAGGATCACCAGCGTCAATATCGACACATATCTCACAGGATGGATTGCTAACTGGATCAGGGATAGCACCCACATGGTCAGTATTGCAGGTACCATGTCTGACTATACACCAGTTACACGTGGCATCCCACAAGGCTCAGTCCTGGGACCTCTCTTGTTCAGTATATATTTCTCTGACGTACAGGCTAACACAGGAGGAATATGGCTGACCATGTTCGCAGATGACTGCAAACTGGGTGCCATAATCAACTCTTCAGCTGGCACATGCATACTCAAACAGGGTCTCACAGAGATGGGTGACTGGTGCCAGAGCCATGGCCTACAGCTAAATGCCATTAGATGCATAGTCATCCCCTTTGGGAATAACAACATGACCACACATTACCACATAGGTGGTAATCCATTACGTAAGGTAGGAGTTGTTAGGGGTTTGGGGATACAACTTGTTCGTACTCTCACCTTTGACAATCATGTTGCCAATGTGGTTAGACAGACCTTCTATATAGCCCACCTTATCCCATATGGTTTCACATCTAGATCAAGTGAGGTCATTGTGCCCATAGACTCATCACGACCATGCTTGTTGACAATGCCCCATTTGGGATGTACCTCACCTGACACCTGCAACAACTGTAATAGCCACAAAAGTTCCTCAACAAGCAGATCTAGGGACTCACACAGATGCCCTGCGCAGTTCGGATACAGTAACTCCAGCTCTACTCAGTCGCTTACCGCCTACTCAGATGTGATGTGTGCCTGTTGTTTAAGGAAATGTCCAACCCAGAATTAATGGACATGCTCCACCTCAGGATATCTGAATCCCTTGGAGCTACACACTCCAGGGACATAAACCTCAGCACAGATGTTAATAGGAAATGCTGGAGGGACAGATTCTTATCCCTGAGGCTCCACTCACTCCGGAATGTAATCCCGGTTTCGCATAGGCAGAGCCCCCCACTGACCACCTACAGGAGATATTTTGACAAGTGGATGGGTGATCGTATGTTTACCCCTGGGATATCTTCTGTGTCCCTGCTAGACAGAGGCACAATAGACTAAACGTAAATGGGCTATCTTGTGTGACCTACTATTCACAGGCACAGTGTACTAATCTGACAGGGTTGCGAAAGCCAAACACACTCTGGCTAGGCTTGTACATGCCCTAGGGCAGATAGCCTAGTATCAACCTCTGAACCTATGATAATGTTCAGGATGCACAATGTTTATTGATGATACTGATTGCAGGTTTTTATCGTCTTTGCTTTCCCACTTTCTATGAACAACTTATGAATCTGCAGAACATATTTGATTATGACAGGATTCCACTATATTATATATGTGTCTGTTGTCATATAACTGAGTGCACAGGGCGGATTGCTGAATAGTGAGAGGTTCCTGGGTTAACACATGCAACTGCCAGATATGTGCATCCCACTGCTGTACTCAGACTTGGCCTAAGTGTGTGAGCATGCCCAGTTCGGAGTTTCAGTATTTTGTTGCCTGACATTTGTCTCATTTATTCAAGTGTGTGAGCATGCCCAGTGTGACCTTTCAGTATGTTGCTGTCTGAGGTCCACTACATTTGTTGATCTGTGTGAACATGACCAATATTAACATTTATACTGTGTGTGTTGAAAGTCAGGTTCTATTCTTACTGGAGGACTCATCTTTGTGTCATAACTTGACAGGGATTATGCTGTGCCTGCAGGGTTTCCATGAGATACTTTGCATAGACTTATCAACATTTCTTCATACAAGCTGACCACTGCAATGTTGTTATGGTTTAGTGGTTCAGTACTATGACTGTAGTGCACAGTATCCTGTGTTCGAGGCCCATCACTGCTTTATATTTTCATACTGAGCAGACCAGACTGCTTAAGGGCCAGTAGAGCAAATATCAGCATGTTGACTTTTGTTCGGCTATAAAGGAATCCACAAAGGGAACAACGTTCCTACAGTAAAAATAATTAAATATACCAACAACAAGTTCCACCTCATAAGCAGGAATGAAAAATGGCAGTATCAATACATCCAGCAAATATCAGCAAATATCAGCGACAGGAATGTCAGAGTCCATAAGTATCAAAACCTCTTTATTATGACAAAAAAGTGAGCGCTTTCACCATAAGGCTTCTTCAGACTTTAATGCTTCCATATAAAATAGCTTTTAAATAGCAAAAGCAGATAATTAAATTCATTGATGTCAGTACTATCTATTAAAGATTTAAAGTAACAGAATACGTAAACCACCTAAACATATGTTAAAATTACATATATAAAAATAAATTTTAGACAAAAATAAATGATTAAAATCAATTACGTCAATCTTGTCTGTCAAACGCTTAAGGTGACAAAGGACTTAGATTACCTATAAAAAAAAAAATATATATATATATATATATATATATATATATATATATATATATATAAATATTTAAAATAACAGGTATAAAGATACAAGTACCAAGACAAATATGAATGCCTAGGATAAAAACATACTAGATATGTGTTGTAAAATTCTGAACAACAGTCACTGTTTAGGTCTAGGTAGTCTCCTTTTCTTTAAAATAAGTTGCAAATGGACTTTGTCATTCAACCCGGGGGATCGATCTGCCCTACAGCGAACAATCCAACGCAGTTCACTTTCCTGTGTGTAATTATCTATGTCTTCACCTCTAATGTTGGGCTTTATAACCTGCATGAAACAGAAAGTAAAAGTATGTGTGGCTCCAAGTGACTTACAATACTTGGCTAGTGCGTTATGTTCAGAGCCTATACGCATATGGTAAATATGTTCCCTAATGCGTTCTCTTAATTGCCTGTTTGTTTTACCAATGTAAAATGCTAGGCATGGTGAGCACTTGGCAAGATATACCACACTGGTATTTAAACAGTCCGTTCCTGTCAAAAAACAGAATTCTTGGCCCGTAACTGGTTGTTTAAAGACACTATCAGTGTCAATATACCTACATTGGTTACAGTGGTTACAAGGTATGGTATTATAATTGAAAGCATTGAGTAAAGAATCATTCAAACTCATCGGACAGTGACACAACAGCTGCTTCAGATTTCTCTTGTTTTTATATATAAACTTAGGTTTAGTGCCCACAACACTACTAATATCATTGTCTAAACGGAGCATCTCCCACCGTTTCTCTATGATGTCTTTAACATGCTGGACATCACTTGTGAAGTATACTGGTACACTCAGTTCAACGGTCCTTGCCGGCTGTCTAGTTTCTAAAATGTCACCCCTTTCTGAAAAATATGGGCGTGCTCTAGTGGCCCTCAAATCACGCACCATTGAGATGGCTCTGTTAACCTCTGTCTCTTTATAACATCTTTCAACTAATCTAGATCTGAGATCTGATACTTCCTTCCCAAACCCATAATCCGAGGGATTGAGCCTTGATGCTCTCATGATTTGCCCCTTTATTACATTGTCAAAAACATATTTGGGGTGCATGCTGCTCCTATGCAATAGGGTGTTCCTGTAGCATGCTTTCCTATGAACTAAAGTATTCAATAAACCATTCGTAAGTCTCTTAATATTAACGTCTAAAAAAGAGATGTGGGTCCTAGATGAACATAATGTAAACTTAAAGAAGTCAGTTAAATTGTTCATTGATGACACAAATTCTACTAACTCGACCTCATTACCTCTCCAAATTAAAAAGAGGTCATCAACAAACCTTCTGTAAAATCCAACATGTTGTTGAAACTCCCTTAAAGAAAAAAAGGGATTCATGTTCCCAATCAGCCATTACTATGTTGGCGTAGCTATTGGCACATGAAGTGCCCATAGCTACGCCATCTTTTTGAATGTAAATATCCTCATTAAAGATAAACACATTATTATCGAGAACCGTTTCTAAAAATAATGCCAACAGATCTATAGTATTACCATCCAAATCAGAATTCAGATCTAAATACCGTTGTACACTAACTACACCCAGGTTGTTCGGTATAACCGTAAACAAACTTTTAACATCAAGTGCAACTAAGATATAAGAATCATTATCTTCCAGGTTTCTGGTGTAGTCATAAAGATCTAAAAGAAATTGTTTACTATCTTTCAAGATAAATGGATTGGCCTCAACAATAGGTCTCAAATAATATTCTATAAATATTGAAAACGGTTCAGTGAGCCATCCCTGCCCTGCGACTATGGGTCACATAGGTGGATTGGAGAGGGACTTATGAATTTTGGGAAGGCCTTGTATGACAGGAATCAATGGGTTGTTAACTTCAAATATTTAAACAAACTTCAAGTTACAGCATAACTTTTCACTAGGTCATCCAACATGTCATAGACTCGAAAAATCTTGTTAGTTACTACTGCCATATCTATTTTCAAATAGTAAGTATCATCACCTAACATGGTATTCATACTATTCAAATAGTCCTCAAGATCCAATAAAACGATGGGACCCTTGTCAGCCAGTCTAATGATAATCAACCGGTCATTCCTTAATTCAGAAAGTGCTTTTCATTGTTGAAAAGTTAAATTATTTCTCTTACTTCTCACTCTATGCTTAGGATTTTTCTCATAATATTTATATAAATCATTCTCCACCAATTTTGAGAACGTATCTAAAATAGGATGTAACAAGGGTAAATACGTGCTAACTGGTTTAAACACATTAGTGTAACCTACTTCATTGTGTCTTATATTATCACCCCCAAAATCCAATTTCAATTGTACATTCTGCACATGCATCCTAATGTCTAAAATAGACTCAGTTACATCACTGTTCCTACTAGGTATAAAAGTAAGTCCTTTGTTAAGGACCTGTTCTTCATATTTATTTAACAATTTATGAGACAGGTTCATAACTAAGGACCTTCCACCCTTCCCCACATTTTCTTCAAAGTTGGACCAACATAGTCCCCTCCCGAACCCTTCCGCTTCTGTCGTCCACTGCTCATAGATATGGATCTCCCGCCTGGGCGAGGGAGCTCTATTGGGAAAGGGGACTGCATCTTGTTACTTCCTGCCACTGTAAAAGTTGTTATAGGCTTGTTCAGACCAGTTTTCCTCCTCACTACAAGTTCATCACTGTGATCAACAGACATAATATTACTACTAGTAGATTCTGTATCATGGTTAGTATCCGTTTCTATACTACCAGACACCTCATGTGATGTGGCTGTATCAGCCTGACCATTGTCCAAGGCATTCATACTATTCATATCATTAACCTTCCTATTAATCAAACTAGTATCATTAATAACATTATTACTAGTGTTCACATTTCTATCATTGTTGTTAAGTGTATTCACAGCATTACTGACATCAATATCTAAATTACCAGGATTTCTTTCAATAGAGTCTCTTTCAATAGTTCTCAATGCCCTGTTATCAACGTTATATCTCGGCCAAGTGAACACATGGCCGAGTTTAAAATCTTTAACGTCTCTTGAAATCTTATTCCTTTTTTGCTCAAGAAGACGTTTCTCATACAATAGGACATTGTCCATAAGTCTGTCCATACCTGTCGCTGCTTTAGGAATGGAATATTTCGTTATAATAGAGCCATGAAGTTGGGTTACTTTATTCCTTAATTGTTCTTCTGCAGGACGGTGAAAGTCAATCAGTAATCTCATATAATTAAAGCTAAGCTCCAAGTTAACTTGTTGCCATTTCAGCAACAAATCAGGAAAAGTATTACCTGAAGTCGGCATCTTTAAGATGCGAAGTCCACGGGGCACTATCCGTTTTTGCAGACATGCCTCGAAATGCTGACGTTGTAATTGTAATCTTTTTAATTTCAATAAATCCACCTCTAACCTATTCAGGTCTTCAGCGAGGTTGGCAAGGTTCTCAGCGTTGTTAGATTCCGACACATTCTCCAAATCCGGTTAAAAAAACAGCAATAAATTGTCATCTCCAGAAACACAATCCTGAAACCGGAAAGAATTCCGGTTGGTTGTAATAGGTTTATTCAACGTATACGCCAGTTCAATATTGTCACTCATTGTAACTGCCATTTCCCTCTTGTGGAATAAAACAATTTGTATAAACCACAACAGTAATAAAGGAATCCACAAAGGGAACAACGTTCCTGCAGTAAAAATAATTAAATATACCAACAACAAGTTCCACCTCATAAGCAGGAACGAAAAATGGCAATACATCCAGCAAATATCAGCAAATATCAGCAACAGGAATGTCAGAGTCCATAAGTATCAAAACCTCTTTATTATGACAAAAAAGTGAGCGCTTTCACCATAAGGCTTCTTCAGACTTTAATGCTTCCATATAAAATAGCTTTTAAATAGCAAAAGCAGATAATTAAATTCATTGACGTCAGTACTATCTATTAAAGATTTAAAGTAACAGAATACGTAAACCACCTAAACATATGTTAAAATTACATATATAAAAATAAATTTTAGACAAAAATAAATGATTAAAATCAATGACGTCAATCTTGTCTGTCAAACGCTTAAGGTGACAAAGGACTTAGATCACCTATAAAAATATATATGTATACATATATATATATATATATATATATATATATATATATATATATATATATAAAAATATTTAAAATAACAGGTATAAAGATACAAGTACCAAGACAAATGTGAATGCCTAGGATAAAAACATACTAGATATGTGTTGTAAAATTCTGAACAACAGTCACTGTTTAGGTCTAGGTAGTCTCCTTTTCTTTAAAATAGGTTGCAAATGGACTTTGTCATTCAACCCGGGGGATCGATCTGCCCTACAGCGAACAATCCAACGCAGTTCACTTTCCTGTGTGTAATTATCTATGTCTCCACCTCTAATGTTGGGCTTTATAACCTGCATGACACAGAAAGTAAAAGTATGTGTGGCTCCAAGTGACTTACAATGCTTGGCTAGTGCGTTATGTTCAGAGCCTATACGCATATGGTAAATATGTTCCCTAATGCGTTCTCTTAATTGCCTGTTAGTTTTACCAATGTAAAATGCTAGGCATAGTGAGCACTTGGCAAGATATACCACACTGGTATTTAAACAGTCCGTTCCTGTCAAAAAACAGAATTCTTGGCCCGTAACTGGTTGTTTAAAGACACTATCAGTGTCAATATACCTACATTGGTTACAGTGGTTACAAGGTATGGTATTATAATTGAAAGCATTGAGTAAAGAATCATTCAAACTCATCGGACAGTGACACAACAGCTGCTTCAGATTTCTCTTGTTTTTATATATAAACTTAGGTTTAGTGCCTACAACACTACTAATATCATTGTCTAAACGGAGCATCTCCCAACGTTTCTCTATGATGTCTTTAACACGCTGGACATCACTTGTGAAGTATACTGGTACACTCAGTTCAACGGTCCTTGCCGGCTCTCTAGTTTCTAAAATGTCACCCCTTTCTGAAAAATATGGGCGTGCCCTAGTGGCCCTCAAATCACGCACCATTGAGATGGCTCTGTTAAGCTCTGTCTCTTTATAACATCTTTCAACTAATCTAGATCTGAGATCTGATACTTCCTTCCCAAACCCATCATCCGAGGGATTGAGCCTTGATGCTCTCATGATTTCCCCCTTTATCACATTGTCAAAAATATATTTGGGGTGCATGCTACTCCTATGCAATAGAGTGTTCCTGTAGCATGCTTTCCTATGAACTGAAGTATTCAATAAACCATTCGTAAGTCTCGTAATATTAACGTCTAAAAAAGAGATGTGGGTCCTAGATGAACATAATGTAAACTTAAGGAAGTCAGTTAAATTGTTCATTGATTACACAAATTCTACTAACTTGACCTCATTATCTCTCCAAATTAAAAACCATCATTCTGTATGGTGATCGTGATACAGTGACTTTAGGAAATTAACTTTTTTCCACTGTAGTGGGATCTTGGAGTTGGTATATTTAATTTAAGGGGGGGGCAGAGCCCCCCTTCAGAAATGTAGTAAAAATTGTGTTTGTTAGGTTTGTGTTGTTATAGATGGAGGGGATGTTATTTATATGTGCATTGCAGTTTTCAGTCTTATAATGCAAAGTTTCAGTGTTCTGAATTTTCATTGTTTTGGGTTTTCAGTGTTCCGGGTTTTTGATGTTATGGTCTCAGTGTTTTGAGGTTCAATGTTTTGAGATTTCATGCAAACCCATGATGCTGATATTACTGCAGGAACCCAAAGGGCAAGTGTCTTACAACCATGGGAATGCAGGAATTTTTGCACCATGCAGTTCTTGCTTGCACTTATAAAAAGGGCATCTGTATATGTGCATTTGAATTTTATAGTAAGTAGTTTATGAATGATGATTACATGCTTTTTAGCATATTTTAATGTAAAATAGCTCCTCTGCCCATTTTAACTCACTAATTTTTCTGCATAGTTAAACTTTTTTGACTATGTTGAATTTTGATATGAAGTTTTTAGGGTACTCATATACAGAATCATTCAGTCAAACTGATGTGTGCTATTGCACAGCTTAATTAATGAACATGTGCCAACACCATGGCCCAGATTCCATAAACTTCACAGAATCTGGAGCATTTTGATGAATTCCTCACAAAAGTTGCATGATAAACAAGTCATATTCCTATATGCCTCAGTTTATGTAGAATGACTTAGTGTAAAACAAATATTTCCAGGAAGGTCATTACACTCACAAGTGTGCATGGCAAATTTTTATATGTCCAAACATTATCAATGCAAATCATTTAAAATAATACAACCTCAATGCAAATAAGATGAAATCAATAAAGGATGTCAAATCTTCAGCAATCCATTCACCAGTTAAACAATATTTGCAAACACCTATGGATGTCATGCAACAACAGTCAAGTAAATAATATTTGCAGACAGTTAGTCATAATGTGCATATGGATATAGTAACATGGAATCTGATGGAATCTGAAAATTTCCACATAAAAATAATTAAGGTGAAGGGCAATCATGGCCACTTTGCCATAGCAACAGTGGCTAACAATGAGAGTGGACCCATGTGGGGAACACAGGTAATGGACACACTCATGGAAATAGAAAAGCAGATGTGGGTTAAGGGTGAAGAAGAGGGACCCACAAAAAGCATGTCAAAACAGGAAAATCTGAGGTACAGTTAGAGGGGCATGGGTATTGTTTTTTTTTTTTTTTTGGTGGAAATAGGCTGCTTTTTTGTTTCTTGGAGAATAGAAGGAATGTAAAAGACAGGGAAATAGGAGGATGAAGTGGGGAAAAACAGCAGGGATAAACATGTAACAAATATCACAATACATGACAGGCAAAGGTTGGAAAAACATTAATGCTAGGTAAATTACACTGACAGCACACTGTACAAGATAGGTGATGGAAAAAAATGACAAAAAGCGGAGGATGCATAAAAGCCATGGTGCAATGCAGAAATACAGATGAACATATGCGCTGAGTAGTGCTGAGATGTTGAGAATTATGTCACAGTCATACCTGAAGCAGAATGACTGCTGGTAGTAATGGGTTGTAGTGAAGTAAATGATGGTTGCAGTATACAGTGGATATTAAATCCAATAACGTCTGTCAGCAGTACAACTGTAAGCCAAGTTACAGCATAGATGAACAAATCCATCCAGGGAAATACAGGAGAAGACAACTGGAGGATAGACTAGAACCTCCAACCATGCATAAAGGCAAACAAATGCACACATTGCCAAAAAGAAGCACTGTGGCAAATTAACTATGTGACTGTGTATTCCACAACTATGTGTAGACAACCTAAATAAATGCAACATGGACTACAGATGTGAAGGAGATGCAAAATTCATATACCATGTCAGAGTCATCACAAGTGTGTTCATAGGTTCATAGGTTGATACTAGGCTATCGGCCCTAGGGCCTATACAAGCCTAGCCATAACAATTCCCTGGATATTTCTTCCCACAATATTTACTTCTCTGGACCCCTGTCTAGCAGGGTGACTGACATGATCACCGGAGTGAAGTTCCTATCTCCCATCCAATCATCAAGGTTCCTTTTGAAGAGGGCCAAGGAGGCGCTCTGCTTGACATGTATGGGCAGTCTATTCCAAAGTATGGAGAGTCTCTGGGTCAGGAACCTATCCCTCCAGCATGTTTTGTTCATTGTGATGACAAGGTTTAGATCCCTGGAGTGTGTAGCTCTGAGGGATTGGGATTTCTTTAAGTGGAGCATGTCCAACAGCTCAGGGGTTGACATGGCCTTGTATGTTAAGCAGAGATCAACTCTGAGTAGATGATATGCCACAGAGTATAGCTGGAGTTTTTTTAGATGGTCAGCATATGGCATATGCTTTAGGCCTGCGATTCTTTTAGTGAGGTATTTCTGTGACCTTTCCAGCTGTTGCAGATGTCTTGTGAAGTACATACCAAACGGGGCATTATACTCTATAATGGTTCTAATGAGGGATGAGTACAGTGGGACAATGACCTCCTTTTTTCCTGGATGAAAAGCCCTTAGTGATGAAGTGTGCCACATAGAAGGATTTCCTGACTGTTGTGGCGATGTGGTTATCGAAAGTGAGACCACTGTGTCCCTAAGTCTCTCATCACACTTTCGATGTTTAGTGTACTACCACCTATGTGGTAATTCATGGGTGCATGTTTTTTTTTCCCAAAGGGGAGAACTATACATTTCTTGGCATTAAGCTTGAGCCCATGGCTCTGGCACCAGGCATCTGTTTCTGTAAAGCCCTTTTGTAGAATATCCACATCATTTGGGGATTCAATAATGGCTCTCAGTTTGCAGTCATCTGTGAACTTTGTTAGCCAGAGTCCCTTAGTGTTGGCCTGTACTTCAGAGAAGTAGAGGACAAACAAGAGTGGTCCCAGGACTAAACCCTGAGGTACTCCACTTGTCACTTGTCTGGAGCTGGATTTGGAGTCGGCTACTTTTACAGTCTGGGTTCTGTCAGTAAGCCAGTTGGCAACCCATCGAGTGACATAGGGATTTATGCCCAGCTTAATAAGTTTATCTATGATTCCAGAGTGGGGGATGGTGTCAAAGGCCTTGGCGAGGTCCAGATAGGCTGTGTGGACTGCCTTACCCTCGTCCACAGCTCTGGAGACTGATTTGAAGAAGTCAATCAGATTCAGGAGACAAGATTGGCCCTTCACAAACCCAAACTGGGTGGGGTCCAGTGTTTGAAAGTTGCCAATGTCTTTGTTTATAAGTTCCATGATAATGCATTCCATGCCCTTACAGATCAGGCTTGTCATACTGATGAGATGGTAGTTCCCGGGATCCAAGGCAGATCCCCCCTTGTGGTGTGGGATAACTGTAGCTGTGCACCACTCAGTGGGCATGAAGCCTGAGGTGAGGCTATGATTAAACATGACACTTAGGTGAGGTGCCAGTTCATTTTGTAGTTCATGTAGTACACAGCCTGGGATGTTATCTGTTCCCATGGATGCTGTATTCTTAGCTTTGGAGAGTGCGGTTTCTACCAGTGTGGCCATGATTACCGGAATTTGGCAATCTTTTGGTATTGAGATGGGCCCTTTAGGGGGTGAGAGGGGGGTGAAGTTGGCATTAAATCAATCTGCCACGATATTGGCAATATCCTTGGGATCAGTATATTTAATGCCATTCTGTTGTAACTCAGAGCAGATCTGAGCATTGTCATTTAGATTCTTGTCATAACTACAGAATGCCTTGTGGTTGTCTTTAGAGTCTTTGGCAATTTTATTTTCGTAACTAGCTTTTGTGGATTTTATGAGAGATCTCAGCTTCTTACTGAGGCTGGTGAGGGAGTTTTTTGCATCCTGGGATTGTCCTCTTTTCTGCAACAGTTTCTTCCTTCTGTTGTATAGTTTGTTTATAGCAGGGGACCACCATATTGGCTTCCTATTTTTGGAGAAGAGCATCTTGGTTCTATTTCGGATGGCACGATTCATGCAGGAGTGGATGTGCTCGTACAGTGCCTTAGTGTAGGATTCTGCAGTCGAACTTTCAGACCCCGTCTGTATGGGTGTTGTGAAGTTTGTCACTTCTGACTTCAGTAGCATGAAGTTGGCTTTGGAGAAGTTTTTTAAGGAGGTTTCCTTACTGGGTGGGGGGTGGGGGGGTGGGTGGGATGTGGATGTCAAGGGTGATTTGCTTATGCTCAGACCTGACCAATGAGGGGGTGACCACTGGTGTAGAGCATCTATCTCCCATGTTGGTAATGACCAAGTCTAGGATATTGGAGCCCCTGGTGGGACAATGGATTAGTTGATCCAGGGCATTGGAATTTATGAATTCCAAGAACCATTGGGAAAAGGAGTTGGTACCCAAGTAGTTTTCCCAGTTAATGGCAGGGTAGTTGAAATCACCCAGTATTAGGGTGTTTGGTTGTATCTTAATATTTTCCAGTATGTTTAGAAAGGTGTAGTGAGAATCCTGGGGCATGGTGGGGGATCTCTAGCAAGCTACAATTTGGATTGCAGTCTTACCTAGTGTTAGTTGCACCTGGAGAATTTCAGATGAATTGTGTTGACAACTTGCCTGGAGGTGTGAATATCCTTAGTGAATATGGACACTCCTCCACCTTTAGTGTTTCGGTCTTGGTTTTGTGGCCAAAAAGTGTGGTAAGATTTGTAGCCTGGTATTGCAGGGGTGCTCTCTGGAGCCTTGAACCAGGTCTCAGTTACTGCACAGATATCAATGTTCTCCATTTTTAGGAGTGCCTCGAGAGAGTGCATTTTGAGGTTTAGACTTCTAGCATTGAGTAGCATTACCTTCAGATTTTGCATGCTTGTATCTGTTACGGTGGTAGTTTTATCCTTTGAATCTTGCCTAAAAAAAGTACTACAGGGGTGGCAAGAGCTTTAGCCAGTAACCTGAATCCCAGGGGTGACAGGTGCAGACCATCTCTGGCAAAGCATTGTGGTATGTCGATCATGTCTTCCCCGGCAGACAGATACTGGATCCCCTTTGAATGACACCAGAAGCTTAGCCAATTGTTGAAGTCAATCATTTTGTCCTTATACTGTGGCATCATTCTGGGTGAAGGCAAGATGCTACTCAGGGCTAGAGTCATACCTGCCTGGGCCACATGATCCAAGAGCTCTTCCATGTCTCTTTTCATGTAGTCCAGTGAGGTATGTCTCAAGTCATTCACTCCAGCATGGACAATGACAGAGTCGAATTTGTACTTGTGTGGAGTGACTTGAGTGCATGCATTATGTGGTGTATCCTGGCACTCGACAGGCAGCTGACTGTAATTTTCTCCTTGTTCAGCCTGGTGAATGGGACATTAGTGTGCCTGACTATAGAGTCACCTATGACTAAAGTGTTGGGTACATTGTCTTGCCTTAGGGGCTGTTGTTGGGTGGCACATTGGTGTTGTGAGCTATATGTCACTTTGGTTGTGACTGGTGTTTGTTTGCGTTTCAACTTCGGAGATCCTTGTTGCTTGGGCAGATTAATGTTAAGGGCCTCCACATATGTGGGTTTAGTGTTGCTATGTGTGGGTGTTGATGGTGTGGATTTTGAAGGGCTATGAATTGCTTGAGGCGTAGTGCAGGTATTAACCTTCTCCTCTTGACTGTCTAGCACAATCTTGGCCGGAGAGAGCTTTGCTTCCAGTTTAGCTATGTAAGTGCATCTCTCACAGGTTGTAGTGTTGGGTTGTAGGAGGAGAGGATTGTCTGTGTACATGAGGCAGTTGCCACATTGCCCCAGTATGCCCAGATTCACCAGGTGGACAGGATAAATCACTGGAAGCTGACATTTGGACCTGCCTGTTTAGGTGCTTTTTTTGTAAAGTTTAAGAGCTGTTTTCCCTTACCTTTGCAAGGTACTTTGCAATTATAGGCTGTTTAGTGCCTACAATTAATTTCTCCTCATTGACAAGGAGATTTGAATGCTTGTATCAGTTTCAGGCTTCCTAGTGCTTTCCAGCAGGTTCTAGAGCAAGTGCTAGTCACAGGGGTTCAGATTTTAGTGCTACTACTGAGAAACCAGATAGTGCTAAGGGAGAATTTGAAGAGCAGACTTTCTGGCACCTAGAATAGTTTAACTGTAGCCTTACAGTGCTGCACGATGTGAAAAATGTGCAAACACACACGTTTTTAAGCCAGAAAGTTGAAAGGGATAGAAATCAGCCCAAAAAGGCTAATAACATTATAATTTCAGAGTTGGAAACCACTCCTCTAGTGTTAGATAGGCAGTACAATGCTCACCACCCCCACTGGTAAGCAGTAGGACTTCCCTCTACCACAGCAAGGTCTGGATAGCTCTGAACACAGAAAATAAAGTCCTGAGACAAGCAAAGTCTGGGATATGGACTGGCTAGGAAAGGTGGGAAATGAGCAAACAAGATAGTATTTTTTTTGTTGTTGAAACTAAACAATGCAATAATACAGTAAATAAACACAGAAAAGGCTAACACACTTGAGTGTGTAGTCCTAAACATTAAATGCAATTAAAACTTTACAAAATTAGCAATTTAAAACTTTTTAAATGAAGCAAGGCAAGTGCACAACTGAAAAAACTATTTAAGAGGCAGTAATACAGCAGAATAAGTAGCTAGTCTACATATACAGAGAAGTCTATATATACAGAAAAGCAGCTAAAACACACAAACAATTCAGATGCAGTGCAACCTAGAGCACTTGAGTTATAGTAATATTAAGGCAATTACAGTTATAATAAATGCTCTAAAATATACTCTATATTTCCAAAATGTTTGAGAAGCACAGTTGTTATATATGTGTGTGACCTGCAATGTCAGTACACATACACACAGCAATGATGTGGAATAATAATTGCTAAGAATACATAATGCTAGATAACGAACGCCAGCTTGTGCCTAGGGATCAAGTAAAAAAAGTCCTGTTCAGAACTCAAAATGCAAGTAAAACAGGAAAAATCACTTTGCTGCTTATGACTTGCAAGACTATAATGGAAAAATTGTTGCACATGGTATTATTTTAACAGTGAAACTACATGACAATGATATTAATGTAGAGGAAGTTAAATGTATACATGCAATATATTTGACAATGGTAAGACAGGAAAGGGAGATGGACAACAGAAGTCCACATCAATAAGAAAATGCAAATAAATGAAATATGCATACAAAAAAGCTGAACAGTTGTATATAAAGGTATACATTGCACATGCATATGTTCACCACATAGAGTAGTATGTAAGTCCACCTAAGCTACACTAAAGTGAATGGCTAATAAACGTAACATGGGTAGACAACATCCCATATGGCTCTAAACATGGCTGTGTACATATTACACAAACACAGTAATGTACAACAATTAAACATCGAAATGCATGGGTACAGAACATAATATTCTGCATCCCATACAGACATATAATGTTATGACAATGTAATGGAACTGGTGCAACAAACACCCTTAATGACATATATACAAAAATGTCCATGAGTATGACTGAGCAAAGAACAGTCATGCACATTACAATGCATGAATACATATACATGTTCCAATGTACAAGGGCATTTGTGCCTTAAACATACTATGTGCATAGACATGTACATGTAAGTAAATCATCATATACTGATAGTTTATGGGTCTACTACTAGAGATGGTTGTTATGGGTCTACTACTAGAGGTGGCTTCCCCTATTTTGACTGACTGGCTCACTAATAGAACCAACTCAGTCAAAATAGGGGAAGCCACCTCTAGTAGTAGACCCGTAACAAGTAGCGTACCTCAAGGATCAGTCTTGGGGCCTCTACTGTTTGGAATATGCTTTTCTGAGGTGCAAGCCAAAACCAGTGGTCTGTCACTGACCAAGTTTGCAGATGCCTGCAAGCTGGGCACTGTCATAAATTCCCTAGTGATGTTAACAACCTCTAAGAGGGCCTTACCCAAACTAATGACTTGTGCCAAAAGCATGGCCTCAAACTGAATGCCAAGAAATGCATCATTATCTGATTTGGGGAAAATAGTGTTCCCACTAATTATCACATTAATGACAATGTACTAAGCATGCAATCAGTCATGAGGGACATGGGCATTCAGGTTGATAGCAATCTGACTTTTGACCACCATGTTGCCTCTGTTGTATGGAAGGCTTTCTATAATACCCACCTCATAAGTAAGGGTATTTCATCCAGGAGCAAGGAGGTCATAACATCTCTGTACTCCTCTCTTATCAGACCCATTATCGAGTACAATGCACCCTTTGGCATGTATCTTGCCAAGCACATGCAGCAGATGGACAGAGGTTCCTGACCAGGAAAATCCAGGGTCTCAAACACCTGTCCTATACAGATAAGCTAAATGCCCTGTCCCTCTACTCAGTCTCATACAGACTGCTCAGAGGTGACATGTGTCTGGCATACAAGGCTGTCTTAGACTCTGCCTTGATGGAGTTGCTGCATATCTGTAAATCAAACTCCTTTCACAACCCACATGCAAGGCCTCAACCTGGTCTGTGACATTAATAAAACTTGCTGGTGGGATAGATTTGTGTCTCAATGACTCACCCATCTGGGGAATAGACTCCATGTCAAGCAGAGTACCTTCCTAGCCCTCTTTAACAGGAATCTGGACAACTGGATGGGAAACAGAAAATATACACCTGGGATGGGATCCCACCTGTGTCCATGCTGTACAGGGAAAGCAGGTACTGACTATGTGGGAACATAGATGAAATTCTTGGCTCGGCTTATAAGGGCCTCTGGTCCAATAGCCTAGTATTGTCCTATGAACCTATGAACCTATACATACACTAAATGCCTAAATATGGGCATCTTTGCCAATATGATTGTGAATGCTGTAGTATACCTTAGAATGAGAATCACTGCATACAAGAATTATGTTCAATTTAGCATCAACTATATATACACTAACATAACAATGACTGTCTATGCATTATGTGGAGGATAAAGGTTCATGAAGAGCATCACACAAATGTGATACAACATGGCACAATATGTGCCAGTACATGCCACACACAAAACTAATGCACCAATGTGACATACCAACATTATTACATGAATCACATGGGCAATGACCAGTTATGTTGCTGAACAGACATAAGACAGCAGCAACCAACAGTGAAATCAGTGCATAGCATACACATGAATAACATGTGTAAATAAAGGAAATGGCCCATCCCACTGTGTTTTGTGAGATATATGTGAACAATATATTTGTTGAGTTGCTGTCATTCTACCCATGCATAGAGTGCGACAATACAACCAGAACAATTCTGTCTCACTTGGATCATGGCAACTGCAACAGTCGACCTGTCACATGCAGGACTACAGTGGATTGGGCACAATACAATGTTGCACTGCATGCATAGGAGTGCACACATACATGCATACATACATACATACATTTAAGGTGTAGCATTCCTGCCCTTCTGGAGCCATGCATGCATTACATACAGCACATTATTAAATATGTAAATGTCATTGCTTACTACATGTGTGCAGCATTTGTGTGTGCCATACATCATCTGTAACTGAATGCCCATCTACGATATGATATCTGTGGTATCCAGTCTGATATATGTCAGCAAGACATGACAGCAACATGTTCTGTCTGCACAATTGTGCCTATACATTACATTCTGTGAAACTGCACACACCATGCTGCTAGCATTGCATAATTGGATCAAATGGACAATACATACGGCCCTGAGGGCTCACTCTGATGGGGTCAAACATCACAAATGATCTCCCTAGTGATCTCCATGAGGGAGTTGAGCATGTCCTGCCCCATGTCTTGAAAGAATTTACCCAATAAAATCCCATCTGCATCTGAAAGACACCTGTCTTCACCTCCCAGATCTGATCCTGTAAATTATCTCCCTGTCCTGGTGGTTGATGTCTCCAATTCTGAGCAGCAGGAATGATGATACATGCAGGTCCAGCTCTGTCATCATCGTCATTGTCCATTCCATCATCTTCCTGGTCCTCTGACTTAGATTCACTAGGCAGGGGTCTGGTGCTTTCTCTCCTCCATCATCCAATTGGTGAGCTGCCAAGGGTTCCACACTCTGTCAAAGGTAAACCAAAATAAATAAGTAAATAAATGTACAGAATCTATGTGCACCACCAATTAGGACTACATAACACAAACAAACTGACATGGCTTATGGGTTGAAACAGTTCTTTATGTCACATCACAGTAATGTACAACTGCATGCAACTGTATCTACATATGTTAGGAAAGGCATTTTGATACATAACAATGTAAGAAAAATTGTCAATCATTCATTCCTGTGCAATAGATCCCTGTCATAAAACACTAAGTGATTGCCAAATGAATACAGTGAAAAACATATTTTATGCTGTTAACATGATAAAATAATATGACATGAACTGTGATTTGTTTGCTGAAGGTATATCACAGTACAATACAGGTATCATTTAAACACATTTATCAGACAATATGCCCTATGTGTCTAAATACATTGCATAATATAAATAACTGAGTGTAGCATGCATACAGTCACGATCATGCAACATTCCCAATGTTCTATTATTAATGTGCATGGATGATATCTATAGAAGAGCATATGTGCAACACTATGTTCTTAATTTACCCCAGTACATTACATGTAATGCAATACAAAGCTTATCTGAGAAAATTTTATTACTTGCAACTACCATATGAAACAACCATCAGTATGTTTGAGAAACAAACATGTAAAAGAGCAGGACACATCAAGATAAGCATGGCATGACAGTGTGTCATGAAATAATGGCATGTTTCTACATTCAAAACAAGTGCTACAGCATAAGCTGACAGCAAAATCAACAGCATAACATTTTGAGTTGGTCCTACAAGATCTACAGTACCACTGATGATGCACTCCTCAAACAAGGATGATGTAAATGATAAGAGATTTCATATGTTTATTACATGTTAGTATAGTATTGCTATACTGCGGTGGTGGTGCTGTGGTAGCGTTGTCGCCTCACAGTAAGACGTTATCCTGCTTGATTCTCAGCTAGAGTGTCTTCTGTGTGGAGACATGCGTGAATGGGCGTACCCTCGTTGAAGGTTGTGCGTTAGGGCCGGCAACTCGGCACGTAAAAATCTACTGCCAATCATTAGCAGACTGGAGTTCCTCTGTGGCGACCCCTAACCAGGAAAAGCCGAAAGACACAACATTGCATGTTAGTATTGCTGACTACATCTGTGCACTTCCTGACTTCTGTATTCTTCCAAACCTGCCTAGGACAACAGCAGCATTCACAGCAGCCTCTGCCACATGGTATGTCTCCATATTATCTTGTGTGTGTTATACCTCTGTTGGAATGCATCATGATGGCCATTATTTACTTACTGAAGATGAATTGTTTATCTTTCCCCATGGCAGTTTCAGTTCAAACCTCACCTATGGTGGTTGAGTTCCACCAGGACATGACAGGTATGTTTTACTATTTAATTTATTGTCAATTATCAACTGTGTGCAACATGTATCTTAGATATAGCGTAGATGAAATATCTCTGTTATATAGGGTCCATGAACCTCACCCAGCAATGTCATACTGATAAGTCCATATCGGTATTAACATTGTAGCCATATAGTTGTCTCATTTATCATTACTAAGCTGCATCATGTATTGTTTATGCATGTAATTAACCTGCGTCATCTGTCTCTTCTTGTAGCCCATCCACTGCCTGTTTGATCAATTAGTATCTGGCCGAATCTGTCTGATTCATTTGTGTCTTGAGGGTGCCTGTATTGTCATTATGGGGATTATTCTTATTCATTTCCTGTCACTTCTTCCTAGACTACTTCATTTCCTGTTTGTGAGGTTTATACTTTCAGTTTCATCTGGAGGTATTTATTTTTACCTTTTGTGGGATCTTACTTTGTTTCTGATCAGATAATATAGTTGTTTGACTTTGCAGTACTTTTATTACAACAAATTATGTTAATTTGCATCACAATCCATATTCTTGTTTTGTTCTATTTTTAAGCAGATTTAGTAATGCATTTCACTTGAGGGTAAGGTTCATCTGGTGTTTAATATTCTTTTATATGGAGTGACTGTTTTTAATAACATTTCTGTGTCTGGTAATTTTTCTCTGCTGAATGGGTTTTAACAAGATGGTAGCATTTTGTCAGATTTTGAAGTCTGAGAGGAAGTAAGGATTTGTGAATGAATGGGAAGTCTGTGTGGCCTGCACTACTTTTGTCCTGTGCATAGAACAGATTTGGTATGTAAATAGCCAGAAACTGGATTAGTCAGTTGTCATGCATATTCTCCCTCTCCCTCTCTCTCTCTCTCTCTCTCTATATATATATATATATATATACACCTCTGTACGTGTGTGTGTGTGTGTGTGTGTGTTTTATGCACACACACACACACACACACACACACACACACACACACACACACACACACACACACACACATAGATATATAAACATATATACTTTATCATCAAATATCAAAATCTCAAAAAAGTGAATAAAAAGGACTGATCTCTTTAGATTGAACCACAAATATATTTAAAAATAACTCCAAAAACTCTATTTTTGCAGCATCCACATTGAAGGACTGCTCCTCCACATCCCCTGACAATATATGAACTCCAAGATCACACAACAGCAGAGAAAGGAATAACTCCCTGACACAATTGTACTACGATCTCACAAGCAAAGCAGTAAGGCAGAAAGGAAAACATGAAAAAGACTGCTCTTTTTACATTTGCTCTTACTGAATATATAGCTATATACACATAGGAAATAAAGTGCTGAACCCCCTTTCAAAAAGTCGAACACAAGAAGAAATTTCACTAAAATTACACAAATGAAAAAATAAAATAACAAAGTCACTAAGCTGTAGATATATCCTGACATACAATTTTAGAAAAAAAATCATTACTTCAGCCATAAAAACATTTCACTGAAATCATGAAACTTTTATGAAGGACAATGAAGAAGTAGTTCAAAAAGCAAAGCTTGTGCTGCCATAAACCTCACAGCAGAAATCTGACAGAAAAACTTTACTGGCAACTTTGAACAAGTGCAGAAACTAAATGAAATGTCCTTAGAAGACACAGTTCATGAACAAAATGCATTAAAGAAACAAAGCAGAAGGGCAAGTAAGTACAAAACAATAAAGTCATAATAATAATAATAATAATAATAATAATAATAATAAACTAAAAGTTGATCACAACACAAAAACTCAGAACCAAAATCTAATCTCTGTCAAAAAATAAACAAAGAGTATGAGAAACTTCATTAATCTATTGCAATAGGCACAGAAAGAAAAAAGAAATATGTAAGTGCAGAAACAAATTTCATTGAAATCCAACTCTGGCATAAGCCTACTTTACTACCTAATAGAAACTGTAGAAGACAGAACACTGCAAGAAATGACAACATAATAACTGAATCAGACTGTGATGAAGTGAGGTATTACCAGCTATGCCAGGAGAACTAAGACAGTGGATGTGTAACATATGCCAGCATAGTTAGCTGGAGTTTTGTCAACAATTATATGTCATTTGTATATCAAACTGATTTGTACAGGTGTTTGTATTGAAAATGTATTTGTAAAGCTGCTTGTGTTAAACATGTACAAAAATGGGTCCAGCTGGACAGATAAGAAATACCCGTATGACAGACTGTGTTGTACATGTTGCAATTAGTATATTATAATAGCAGAAACTGGATGAGAAGAGGTTAATCTCAGTCCAGCTAACTTTAAAGAATAGTCTAAAATTAATTTACCTGTTTTAGACCATAGGTTTGTGGAGGACTTGTCTTAAAATGCTTGGCTGAGGACACTGGAGAGTCTTATTTGGGGATCTGGAAAGGGAAACCCAGCCCCAGGATGGAGTGTGCTTCCTTAAAGGAAATTGTGCTTGGTGCAGAGAACTACATCATAAAATACTGTTTGTATCTATTTTTATTTCAAGTGAACTTCTCTCACCAGTGTCTGTGGTAAGGATTGAGACTCATTGATCAATGTCTCGAGAATGGACATCACACAGACAATAAAAGACTTTTGAGGGAGTTACAAAATAAAGAGAACACTAAATATGAACTGACCATAGTTCAGGGAATGCTCGACAACATAGATATATGTCAGACCCTAACTTGTATGAGATATAGATATTGAATATTCCATGCTAATACCAATGAATTTACAAGACAAAAGCCACTGTCCAAGCAAAACACAGTCCTACACTATTGAAAAGCTATACATCACAAGAACAATATTCCCTATAAACCTGGTAATCTTAGAAGTACATAATTCCTTCATCACATAAAAACAGAAATGTCCACTAACAGAAGACTCATCATCATCAGTTAATACATGCGGTAAGACAGTATTTTTGAATCAGTATTACTTAAACAAATTAAATTTAGTCCTCAAACATTTTTCTGTTCTTACATTTCAGAAATCATTAGTCAATACAATGAATGAAAAGCACACCCACACCAACACCCTCATACACATACATATTTTTATATGAAATAACACAATACCATGAAATAGACTACAACAACAAAAACACTCCCCCAGATTCACGAATCCTCCGTGTAAGACTTAATAAGTCTTACTCGGAGGCTGCAGTTGAACAGTATGACATCAGCATGCCATGAATATGCATGAGGGCACGCTGACCCAACCGTAATTCGTACACGGACTGTGTAAGAAAGCAGGGGGCGTGTCTGACTGCTGAGCAGTCTAAATGTCCACGCCCCTGCAAGTGATTGAAAAATAAAAGCAAATACACAAGAGCGAGTCTGCTCAAATGTCCTTGTACCCAACACCACACTCCCTGACATTGTAAACCCTCATCACAGTTATAAAAAGTAAAAAGTTAATTTTATTTTTTTAAATACCCGAAATAGCTGCCAGTATTTGCGCGTGTGTGCACGGGTGTGCCCATTGCTTAGCTAGAGTTAGCAATTCTGACATGGACGAGCATAAGAAAGAATGTTTATGCAAACCACACCAAATAGCAATAGCATAATTGTAGAGTGTTCGCACAAAAAAGAAACATTCACGGTTTGAGTCCCACCATTCCCCTTTGTATTTATTTTTAAATCAGTATATGAAATAATACCAGACATAAATATGTGTAAATAGTAGTAAAACGCAGTGAAATGGCCAATGTATCAGTGAACAAAATAAATATTTTAAATGATCCTGATATATAATTGCCTGCAGCTAAGCAGCACTTCACCCAGTGCAATAGAGTTGCCCATAGTTTAATAATGGTTAACCCAGTGCAATAGAGGTGCCTATAGCGAAATAGCACTTTAACCAGCGCAATCTGTTTGCACGGACATGTGCGCCGCGCCAACCAGGGCACCGTAGGGCACCGAGGAGCAACATAGAGAAAAGTTGCTTAAATGCAGCCACACCCCCTAGCCTGTCTGGACAGTATGAAAATAAAATGAATGGCAAGGTTCAAACCCAGGATTCTGTGCATCACAAGCAAAGTACAGAACCACTAAGCCATGATAACTTAGGGTAAACAGCCACTATTAACAGACATATACTTACTAATGGTAGTTTAACCATTACTAAGCAGGTCTCGAGTCAGCCGAGAATTTTACAAAACGGCCAATCACAAAAAAGTGCAGTAAATGCGGCATATTTAAGCCCCATAGGTGGGAATACATGCCATAACTGATTGTAGCTCACATCTGCAGTTAGAATGGCTGGTGTCAGAGAGGGAACACGCTTCCGAGTGCAACATTGGGGCATCGAGGAGTCAAAATACATGGTTTGGCTCCTTGTCCACCGTCATGAGTCAAGACTCCTGCAGGGCCAGTTCCAAGGGATGGAGTACAAGGCAGAGGCTTGGAACCGGTTAGCTCATGACCTCACCAGTTCCACAGGCATTCCTCGGACTGGTGAGCAGGTCTGTCACCACCATGCAGACCTGAAGAGATGGAAGCAGGACTGCCTGAACCAATGGATACAGGAGGCCCGTGGGATGCAGAATGCCCCACAACTGAGTATGTAGCCATGGAATGCAGTATGTAAGAATTGATAATTGAGTATGTATAATGGATAGGTATGTCTCAATATCCCTTCATTTACTTTACAGCTGCAGGTGACTGTGCTGCGAATCAGCAAGCCCATGTTGATAGGCTGCTAAGGCTGGACCACCAGGCAGGTTAGTGATTATTCTGCATGTATTGTTACATAAAATATGGGAGAGAGCATGAAAGAAAGTGTTGTAGTCCAATAATACAGCCATAAAATTGCCTGAATAAGTCCTCTGCATGTACTGTCAGATAAAAACGTCAGTGAGGCAGAAAAAGAGTGTAGTAACCCATTAAGAAAGGTAGCATATGTCTGGAATACTATCTCTGCAGGCACTGTCATATAAAAGAAGTGAGTGAGCCTGAAAAAAGAGTGTTCTAACCTATTAATAAAGGTATAATATGTCTTGAACATGTCTGCCATATGCACCGTTAAGACAAATAAAGGAGTGAGCTTGTGGAAAAGTGTGTAATGCCATTAATAAAGGTCTAAAACCCAGAGTGTGTCTGTGTCACACAGTTTGAAATATTGTTGTACCCTTGCATTATACAAATAGTACTGTTTGAAAAAGTGCTGGCAACCCAGAGTTGTGCAGTCCCATATAAAGTGGGTGATGGAAGTGCTAGTAGCTGTGAAGCATATATACAGTCCGCAACAGTCAGTTACTGGCTGGCATGCATAAGTAAATCTGGCACACGTGTAGCATGTTAGTTTACCCCCAGAAATGTGAGTGTGTGTCAAGAAATGCAGGGTTCTGTAAAAATCGAAGTGAAAATGTAATGTGAAAACATCCCAGATATGTAGATAAAGAAATAGAAATGCAATCAAGAAATATGTAGCAGTAACATCTGCATCCTGGACAGTTAGTATGTCAGATATAGGTCAAGCATATATTGAACTAGCCAAACCCATTACACAACCTAATGTATGGTGGCAAGTGTAATAATACCTGTAGGGGATATACACCTGCAGTCACTAGGAATGTAGTGTAGACTAAAAGGTAATTTTACGATGTTAACCAAGGTTTTTTTCTACACCCTACTGTATGTGCATGAACCATGCAATTCCACACCTCAATGGGTATGTGTAATCTTAAAATTTGTTGAGACATATGTCCTACTGTTCTATAAATATTTGCATTCATGTTGATGCATGTGCCCTGTTTAAACACCACAATCATGGCAGCCTGTTGCTAACAAACATCCCTGCATGCTGTTGGAATATCCGCTGTGGTTCAATATATGCATGTGTTATGCTTGCTGTTCAACTGTTGGAACCTTGGTGTGTTGGGTTAATGGGAATATTACTGCATGCTGTTACAACTAATCTGGAATGCTGTTGTTTATGTTGTAATTAAACACACCTAATCACAGAACGTATGGGAAGGCCGGTCCCAGCGGATCCACCTGTCCCTCCTCAGCTGGTGAGTGCACCTGGTACCAGCAGGTCCGGTGCCCAGCCTGGGCTCCCCTCCTTCGTTGGTCCTGTGCCACCTTCAGGTGGAAGCGCTGCAGGGGATGGGGCTCACCCCCCCGTGCAAGCGTGGGTGGAGAAGGGCCACCTGTCACCCTTCGAAGGGTCCGGGTTGTGGTGCGTAGGGAGATCCAGCGTTCAGTGGCTGATCCCCTATGCCAGCTCAAGGCGAGAGTGGCGCGTCTCACGGGTGAGCCTGCCCATCCTACGCAGCCCCCAACACAGCCACCCTCGGGGCTGTGAAGGTGCAGTGGTGACTGCCCATGGGTGGGGATCTCAGTTCCACTGTTACCATCTGTGGGCTCATAGGCTTGTGATTTACAAACATCCGACCCCGTCCATTGTGTTCACCCACCCCATGTGTTATACACCGCCCCTGTATGCATCTTGTCTGTCTTGTCTGTTTACCTCCCCAACCTACCTCCCCGGACATACCTACTTCCTCTACCTCACTTCCCACTCTCACCTGAAAAAAAAAAAAATGGACAATCTGTACCCACAAAAAAATCACGCCCCATACATAGCTGCCCATTTTGCACACATGTCCATTGGACATGTAAACTGATAATTATAATTGGCAGTACAACATACTTTGTTGTCCTCACCCCTCTCCCAGGGGTGGAAGGTTTCAAATATCACTCCAAATATATTGCATATGCACAGCTGTTGCTGGTAAAGAAGTGAGTAGCTATGGTCCTTCCCTACACCCGTCCTGCACATCCCGAGCTTGTTTACCTACTGTCTGTCCCTCTTTGTGCCCCCTTTTTCACCAATTTCCTATCTCCCCATTTTCTTTTCTTTCAAAGAAATTAGCGTGGGGGTTAGTGGGAGTAAGCACTTTTAAGCAGTAGTAAGCGGGTTTAAGCGAATGTGTGCATGTGTGTGCTTAGCTAAGCGTCGCTAAGCATCGCGCAAACCCGCTTACAACTGCTTAAAAGTGCCTTAGTCACTCTATGGCAGGGCCCTTGTTCTGCTGAGCAGCAAAAGAAAAAAACCTCTGCCAGTCTCGAACCCCTGACCATTGACCCAATAGACTGCATAAATTACCACTAAGCCACAGCAAACATACAAATAACTTGGTTCTGAAATAAATATATCATGCATTACAATGAGGGAATGTAAATGGAAATTAGGAATGGTATAACACAAATCCTGTTCTGTGGGTCTTTACCAGCAGTTGTTGTGGAATTGCATGACATGACTGTGAAAGGAGAACCAGCCATCCTAGCAGGGCATAATATTACAGTAGCACCTTACAAACACCACACAGTATCAGACCAGGATAAATACTGGCCACAGGAATACAGTGCAATAACCACATTTGTATGGCAGTTAATTGTGTAAGTCAGAAATAAAGTACATACTCCCATGTATCCTGTGTTAGCATTTGGAGGGGTGAGTACATGTCTACACTGAGAAGTGTGTACTGGAAGCAGCACCATTCAGGTTTGAGTACAACATGCATATAACTGGCTACAACCCTAGCTTCAGATAAGAGACATATACCAACCTTCTGACTGACACAACGGTGTCCAGAGCAAACAAGCATGGGCCCCACCTTGGACAGCTGAAAGGGCTATGCCTACCTAACCTAGCATTTTATAGCAGTGGGCTGAAATCACAGTGAGTAATGCAATCACCACACAGCAGGCTACATGCAATTACTGAATGGTGGGCAGCAATTGGTGCAGAGGCTGTCACATGCACAAGTGCAGATACCTAGAAAAGCAGGCTGCACCTGCAGTCCACACATGCAATTCTATCATTGCAGGTGCTGGGAGATAGAGAGAGAGAGAGAGATAGAGACATGGACACAGACAGAGACAGAGACACAACAGAGAGAAAAACTGAGACATAAACCGAAATAGAGGGGGAAAACCCAAAACAAACAACCAAAAATAAATAAATAAAAAATAAAAACCTACAAAACCGTAACACACAGAGCAGGGAAATACAAAGGTAAGGTATGTAACTCACATGTATGTGTTGGCATGTAGTAGATGTTCCTGAAGAGTACTCTACGCACTGCAAATCATCCATGTGTGGCAGCAGTACTTATCTATCTGTATCCGCACATGTGCATAGGGCAAGGGACATACTGCAACTGTTAGCGAAGGGTGGACAGATATCTGTCATTGAAGGTTGATATGTGCATATATCTATGTAGGTCATAGTGTGTGGCCTAGAAAACAGCATGCAGTGCTGATATATGTCATGTGGCAGTTAAATGCTTTGGGACTGATTTGTCAGATCTGCTGTGTTACAGCCAGTGAGGCCTGCTAATGCTACATGGGCTGAGGACACCCACATGCATTCTGCACAACACTGTGCAATATAATCACATAACTGTACATCCTACAACTGTCGCATAAGTGATGTCCCCACCACGAAAGTGCCTATATGTACATCCATGTGTACAGCAATGGATGTGTACATGTATGTGTGTATATATATATATATATATATATATATATATATATATATATATATATATATATAGATATAGATATATAGATATATATAGCCATATATAGAGAGAGGGAGAGACAGAGTGACATGGGGTCATATGTACTGCAACAGGTGTGTGGTGACTAAGGCCTGGACTGTAGACAAGTGTTGATACTGCAGTGCCATTCTTCCTTTCCAAAACACTGTACCCATTAACTACCACATAGGTAGAGATCTACCTAACAGTGAAGGTGTGATAAGGGAACATGGGACACAGGTGGGCAGTAGCCTCCGCTTTGATGAAGACAATGCCACACTACACCTGTAATCAGTCTGTGTGTTATGTGTCATGACAACAGGTGTGTCATCTGTAGAAATATAGGGCAGTGTTCCCCTCTACTCATCACAATGTCCTGTGTGGTATGTACCTCACATGACAACTACACCAGGTGAAAAGGCCACAGACATACCTCCCAAAGGGTAGCACTGGCTGCAAACAGATGCCCTATGCAGACTGACTCACAAAACCACATCTACACTGTATTGCATACTGGCCACACAGAGCTGACCTCTGCCAGACATACAGAGGTATGTCACACCCATAGCTGGGTGACAACCACCATGGCAACATATCACAATCCCTCCGGGATACACGCTCTAGGGCCCTAAACCTTGTCAGCTCACTAAACAGCACATGCTGGAGGGATAGGTTCCCATCTCAGAGATATGCCATACACTGGAATAGACCACCTAGCAATAGCAAACAAGGCTCCTCATTAGCAGTTGTCATAAATACCCCTGATGATTGTGTGGGAGATTGGTAATACACCCCAGGAAACACCTCTGTGGTTCTGGTTAGCAGGGGCAAGTGAAATCAAAGTACATGTGTGTCAAAGGCCAGGGTAGCATATAGCTGGGCTGCCATAGGCCCTAGGGCCAACAGCATATTACCTACCTATGACACTATGCACTCACACATGTACTCAATGCAATACCTGCTATGTGAGGTTGAATAAGTGTAACGCTGAATGCGTGCAAGGTCTGTAAATGTGTGATAGCTTAGTGTGAAGTTGTATCTGACATGGTAGTGTCTATCCTAGCTGTGAGGACAGCAAATGATGTGTAATGTACTGTTAGGCAGACATAGTAGTACGGCATATGATGTGACATAGTTCCTTGTTGAAGAATGTGGTATCTCATTGTAGGCTAAAGCAATACATGTATGCTTAGTGACTGGTACTGCTGGTGAATCCAACTCCCATATGAGCTGTAGCACTACCAGAAGCTGTAGGCCTAAACAGCACAGTATGGTGTGTGTTCACATTGCTTGGAAACACTGTCATCTGTGTTTCCTGTAGTCTGCACAGAGGACAAACCTCAGGCATAAGGGTGTGTAAGTAGTGGCACACAGTACTGTATGGTACACAGGTAATGCTCATCTGTGTTGGCATACAGTGGTGTGTTGTATGTTTGTCTGATGTGTGTGTAATCATGTCTGTACAATGGCTGCAATCATATGTTTGTTACAGGGTATACGTGTGTATCCAGGAACATATATACTCTGTTACAGAAGTATGCCACCTATAGTAATAACTGGACAAATCTGTTAGGCAGGGATATGGCATCAATGACTAGGGTGGTTGACTGGTACTACTGTACCTGTACTTTACATCCATTGCAATGGATGACATCTCTGTTCATGCATTGATGTGATATACACCCCTGTCTTGAGGTTGTGCAATGTGTCACAAACAGTGTGTCAGGTACTGTTGTATAGTGGTGAGATATATAGAGTGTGACAGGCACTGTTAGTTAGTTGTGGCCTGAGAACCAGTAAGTGGTATTGAACGTGTGTAACCTCTGACAGACAATAGGATGGTATATATGTCAGTAAAGTGATATCTGTGGTTAAAGGTGTAAAGTGTGCCACAGGACTCGCTCACACATATTGTTCATATCTTTTTCAGCCAGATGGCCCACCAACGCAATCCATCATACACAGCGGATGAGGAAGAGATGATACTACAAAGCCTATTGCAGCAGTACACTATGCTGTTCTCCAGAAGCAGCCAGCACCAGCAGGAGCGGACTGCACTGTGGCAGGAACTTGTTTGTCGGATAAATGACATAGGCATGCATAACCAGATATATGAGCAGGTACGCCATCACTGCAGTGATTTAATTAGACATATCCGGTGGTGTGCATCTGATATCCAAAGACAACAGCATGCCACAGGTGGTGGGGTGGCCATTCATCCCATCCTCACCAGTGTGGAGGAGCTGCTCCTAAGCATGGTGGCTCCTGGACAACAGCAACACCAACCTCTGACATGTGTTGTCATGGAGGCCGGAGTCACCCAGCACATCTACCCGGAGCAAGCAGGTAACATGCCCTATCTGTAGACGACAGTTAACTGTATTGCTATATTATGTCTACGTGAGATGTGTACGGTGTGTTTAGCAGTTTTGCTGCCTAGTGTTGTGCAATACTGATATTTCGAATAATATCTCTACACCTGTGACTGTTGACTGTTGTTATACTGCAGTTTAGCATACCTACTGTAGCAATGCCACAGTTGTGGCCATTGACTAACTCTCTCATATTCTCGTAGGTCCCTCTGGTGTGACAGCAAGGCAGCCGATCCATGCTGGTGAGTGTGTTATAACTGCAATGTTGGTAATGAAATATGCATGTCATAGGTGAGGTGTAGGCCATGTACACGTAACACACCTACGCATAATGCATGTCATGCATGTTTGCTGTAAGACGTTGCACAGCTCAGTAATGTCAGTAGCTGCCTCACTGACATGCAATACACAGAACATAAGACACAGTTGTGGCAACCCCGTACTGCACATTGGATAGGCATAGTTGCAACACCTGTACACAACATAACACGTTTATCATACGCAGTATACAAAGACATGCTACATATGGCGTAGCCACACACCCGCTGTAAGGTCACACCTCAGTATCCCACATGTCATCCACACACACATGATGAACCTCAGGGGTAGAGGCCTATCATGGGGCTGTGCAAC
This sequence comes from Protopterus annectens, assembly GCF_019279795.1. NCBI lineage: Eukaryota > Metazoa > Chordata > Ceratodontiformes > Protopteridae > Protopterus > Protopterus annectens. Next base: position 1,250,794,981 of record NC_056732.1, on the reverse strand, counting down.
ACTCTTCAACACATAACACAGTCATGTTAGGCAATGCTCCCTATCGGGCACCTCATACACCCATGTACAAAGTGACTGTGTAATAGTGAACGTAGCCATGGCACTGCAGTTCAGGTACAGCATGCTAGGCGGTGGTCTGTCACACAGTAGTAGCCGTGAGTGACCACAAGATGCATGATGATGATGATGATGGCACATGGTAGTACACCCCATCCATTTACTGTGACTGCAGTAATACACATAGCGGTCTTTGCTTTGCGCCTCATTGTTGTGTGTGTGCAAACATATGCATCTATACACAATATGCATAGCATGTTGTGTGTGTGCTTACATATGCCAGTATACACAATATGCACAGCTGTTGCCATCTGTACAAAGAGTCACATATATGTCCTGGAATGCTATTGGGTGTATAGGTCACATGACACACATTGGGTATGTGTGGTGTTTAATGTTGCAGTCATGTAGCATGCCATGTCATGGCTGGCACCGACATATCTGCAATATGTCCCGCACTCACCATAACCACTGTACAATGGCCATGTTGAGCATTGGGATCCTTTCACGTCTACATGCACCACTCATCCCATGTCTGTACATTGCATACATTTGCTACACCTGTGCCCACTATTATCTGCTATGGACACAGACACTGTAAGCAGACATGGCAATCTATGTGTCACACAGATAACACATGCAGCCATGGTATGTATACCATTGAGTGATGGTGCACAGGACATTGCAGAGCAGATATTACTTGCACAGCAATGTTGTGCCCATGTACACATTGTGTCCCAGGGTATACACAATCACTGAACAACTACACACATGCATCACAGCCATGTATAATGTCATTAAATAGGGCTGTCAACACTTGCATTGCATGGTCTTGAACAACACATTCTGCATGCTGACATGTGTGAGGTGACTGTTTGCCCTGTGATACTGTCACCCACCTTCACCCACTATTGTGTATGTGTTGGATTGCTGGTGTGTGTGTGTGTATGTGTGTGTGTGTGTGTGTGTGTGTGTGTGTGTGTGTGTGTGTGTGTGTGTGTGTGTGTATGTGCTGTGGTGAGCAGTGTATTTGTGTTCATGTGTGCATGTGTGCATGTGTTCATGTCTGCATCTGTTCATGTGTGCATGTGTGCATGTGTGCATGTGTTCATGTGTTCATGTGTTCATGTGTGCATGTGTGCATGTGTTCATGTGTTCATGTGTGCATGTGTTCATGTGAGCTAACATCGTGTACAGATTGTGAAGTGTGTTTCCTGTCTTCCTTCCACAGGTGCTGAGTTAGGGATGTCTGAATGCAGCAGGGAACCTGATGTCACTGCCACTAATAGTGGAGATGATGAGACATGTATTGTGGCACAGGAAGGTCTGTCAGGGTCTGTCAATGGTCCACCAATCGACATTACACAGCGTTCAACCCCATCTACGTGCACACTCATACTGCCAATACATCCCTCATCACCAATGGCCTTAGCTGAGGGACAGCATGCAGTCGGCATTGACCAGGAGAGTGTGGTACCCATGGCACATGCATCCCCTCGCAGCAGCCATAGCCGGATTACTGGAATGGTACCACATAGGCGATGTCCAGGGGTTCTTGGGGGAGCACCACTGGTTGTATTGCCCCTGGCAGATGAGCCCCCAGAGGTATTACAACCTCCAGTATGTTCCGGGCTGTAATGCAGGCACAGGCACGTATGGAATGGTACACCCAACAGGGACTAAGGGCGCAGAGGGCCCATTACACTGCAATCAATGACAGCATCCGTGACCTTGCCGGTGCCATCTGGAATTACACCGAGGTCATTGATAGCCATTGGAGGGAGACATTAGATGTCCTCCACAATGTGTTAGCCATGAGCCAGGACCGTGCGGATGGATGGGAAGCCGATGCGGACGCATGCCAGCAACAGCATCAGCTGGCAGTTGTCGCGGACAGACCATGGATCACAGCCGCTCCCGTAGTGGCAGTACCAGCCCCAGCAATGTTGGGGCTGGCCTGTCCATTGACCGTCCTACTAGACCGCGTGCACGTGGCACTGGCCAGTCCCAGCAGGGACATGGGTCCAGTCATCATATCGCTGCCTCTGATGATAGCACCCAGTCAGGGTTGGTACCCGATACTGCCCGTAGCACCCCTGCCAGGCACAGGTACCGTGTCCATGGCCAGAGACAGTGATCTGTACAGCCTAGCAGGTACAATCTGTGGCTGTCCCACAACCGCCCGTATATGGCAGCCACATGGTAGAGTTGTGTGCATGCAGATACACACACATTAACCAAACAACTAGGGCTCACACATACACACACACATTACATCAACATTGGCCCATGCTGTACTGTTGTCCCTCACACACACACACACACACACACACACACACACACACACACACACACACACACACACACACACACACACACACACACACACACACACACGTCGATTGGATGGGTCAATGTCAGGCTCTGGAAAACCAACATCACATCCTGTGCATATGATGACACCAGTGCCACCTCCTGTCATCTGTCACATTGATGCAGGAATAGGCTAACATGGTTCTGATGCACAGGGTGACATTATAGCAGTGTAGCAATAGTAGCAAGTTGCCACCAGGAAAGTGTACTGATATCCTTGTAGGTATATCTGAGCAGGCATTATGCATCACAGCTCTGATAGTCATTGTAGCATTGGTTACACCAGTGTTAGGTCTGAGTATGTATTGTCCACCCATGTGCCACTTGGCTGAAGTGTACAGTGTTGCCAGCATGTGTTAGTGAGTGGACAGTGCATGTGTGATGTGTGCATTACAAATTAGCAGGTGTACATCTGTGAACATGGTGTGTGCGCACTGTCTGCAAGTACGTGCATAGTGGACACGTGGAATGTGCAACATACCCTGTTGTACACATTGTTAACATCTCATAGTATCTTTCGATGGCCAGTATGCATTCTACTACAGATATGTACTAACATGGGTACACATGTGTGTATGACATGAGTTGACACTATGCTGTGGGTGATACTGTTGATATCTGTCAATGATCTGCAGTCTGGTAGTATACACCACCTGAACAACATGACTATAACCAATCATCAGATGATGTCCTGACAAATGACACACAGTTGTAGGGAACTAAGTAACAGTTGGATCCTTCCAGTACTATACTATAACAGTAACCAGTGGTATTGACCGCCACACATTCCTGGGACAACACCTGTGTGGCATATAGCCCTCTTAGGTACATGCAAACACACTAGGGATATGTCCATCCACATCTGGAAATGCATGCATTGGCCTACACTGCATTCCCTGGATGGGACGCATATCCTACACAAGGGTATCATACAGACAGATACCTGTTGTCCAATACATGCTGTATAGTCATAAGCCAACTATGGCATAGTCACCCACATTTACTAGACATATTATCCCGACAGTACCACATAGGTGGTAGCCCTCAACATGTATGTTGGGTACCAATGTGTACAGACAGACACGTGTTATGTCATCTGTCTCTTGGTATCCACATATCCATAGGTATTGTGGGGTCCATCTGTGTTTCACATAACACATTAGGGTCCTGCATGCATGTCCACAGGGCTGTTGTACACCTATAATGACTGTCGTTGTTGTGTATGAACATGTGTGACATATACCCCAGGCAATTACCCTCACTCACAGTACTCTATAGTACGTGTCATGGGTGTGTGTGGCACAGATGATCTTGGCCACGGATCACTACAGTGACCGGGCCTGTCGCATACATACATATGTGACCTATGATTTGAGAAGCAGCGGCACAATCTGTCGAAGGAAACAAATGCATTCATGTAGTATGCAGGCTTCACACCTATGTACTGATTGAGGTGACATGTACACATATTCATGTGCCACACAGATAACCGATGTGTGCAATGCACATACTGTTTTAATCATATGTCATACCATAGTAAAAGCAAAACCCACACTACATTGACCACCTGTGGTACACACACTCACTATTTGCAGGATTCAAACCCCTATCTAACTATGTTATGATACTAGAGTGATACGCATTAACACAGCATGCTATATGCTTTACTGGGTGGTTTCTGTTCACCTGATATATTTGTAGGATGCTGACATCATCAGACATTCCAAAGAGGGATGTGCCTCTTTTAATGTGTTTTCCCAGTCTCCAAAAAGGCTACTCCTCTCAAAGGAAATCACACACATACCCCCACACTAATAGCGCTTGCAGGTTTCAAACCCCTACTTATGTTTTGACAGCAGAGAGATACACATTAACACAGCATGCTATATGCTTTATTGGGTGGATTCTGTTCACCTGATATATTTGTAGGATGCTGACATCATCAGACATTCCAAAGATGGATGTGCCTCTTTTATGTGTTTTCCCAGTCTCCAAAAAGGCTACTCCTCTCAAAGGATATCACACACATACACACCCCCGCCACACACATGCTGTCAGTGCTTGTAGGATTCAAACCCCTACTTAGCTATGTTATGATACTAGAGAGATACGCATTAACACAGCGTGTTATATGCTGTACTGGGTGGTTTCTTTTCACCTGATATATTTGTAGGATGCTGACATCATCAGACATTCCAAAGAGGGATGTGCCTCTTTTAATGTGTTTTCCCAGTCTCCAAAAAGGCTACTCCTCTCAAATGAAATCACACACATACACACCCCCCCCACACACATGCTGTCAGTGCTTGTAGGATTCAAACCCCTACTTAGCTATGTTATGATACTAGAGAGATACGCATTAACACAGCGTGTTATATGCTGTACTGGGTGGTTTCTTTTCACCTGATATATTTGTAGGATGCTGACATCATCAGACATTCCAAAGAGGGATGTGCCTCTTTTAATGTGTTTTCCCAGTCTCCAAAAAGGCTACTCCTCTCAAAGGAAATCACACACACACACTGTCACTGCTTGCAGGATCCAACCCCCTACCTAACTATGTTATGATACTAGAGAGATACACATTACCGTAGCGCGCTATATGCTTTACTGGGTGGTTTCTGTTCACCTGATATATTTTTTGGATGCTGACATCATCAGACATTCCAAAGAGGGATGTGCCTCTTTTAATGTGTTTTCCCAGTCTCCAAAAAGGCTACTCTTCTCAAAGGAAATCACACACATACACACCCCCACCCACACACACTGTCAGCACTTGCAGGATTCAAACCCCTGCCTAACTATGTTATGATACTAAAGCAATACACATTAACACAGCACGCTACATGTTTTATTGGTTGGTTTTTGCTCACCTGATATATTTGTAGGATGCTGACATCATCAGACATTCCAAAGAGAGATGTGCCTCTTTTAATGTGTTTTCCCAGTCTCCAAAAAGGCTACTCCTCTCAAATGAAATCACACACATACACACCCCCACACACACTGTCAACGCTTGCAGGATTTGAACCCCTACCTAACTATGTTATGATACTAGAGAGATCCGCATTAACATGGTGCGCTATATGCTTCACTGGGTGCATTCTGTTCTCCTGGTATATTTGTAGGATGCTGACATCATCAGACTGGACATGGGAATGTGTGTGCACTTTCTTTTATGCAATCCCAGGAATGATCCATGTGGGTCGGCCCAACGATCCAAGCGGTATCAACAGCTTAAACAGGACCCTGTGAGTCGCACCTTGTGTGATCTATCTGTGGACACATTGACATCCCTTCATATGTCAACACATATCTATGCACAGATTGCTGGTTTTGTGGATATGACATGTGTCGGTGATGTTGATGAAGAGGTATGCAAAGTCTATGTGGGACATGTGTAGCTCTGTTCAGTGATGTATGTCCTGGGTGGCTGCCTTGCAAATGGTGTAGCATGTTTGGGAACTATGATCTGCACATGAACATACCACAGTTGGTAGGGTTGTGTGTTTGTCAGCTTCCAATAGCTCTGTTTATGACTTCAGCCATGATGCACTCCATGGCCTTGCAGATCAGAATTTATAGGCTTACTGGACTATACTTCCCATGGTGTGTTGTGCACCCACACTTGTGGGGAGTGCCATATGTTGCTGTAACACATTCGACAGTTACAGATCCTGTGGAGTGGGTGAGGCTCAGACTGTTCAGGTGCAGGGTCTGTTTGTTCTGTAGTGCATGCATGACACATATTGGGAAACATTGTAATGCAATTGCTGCCATGCGTTTGGCTTTGGGGGGAACTAGTCAGCCATTCTACACGTGATATCTCCTGATGTCAGAGACTATCATCAGTGGGAGGTGGGTATGTTTATATGGGCCTGTCTGACAGGATGTCGGCATTGTCAGTAAGGTACAGTTGGCCCTGACTCAGGAAATATATGAGTGTACATTACTATTGATGACATAGCTGAAGGACATGTCATGATTCTCAGTCTGGACTCCTTCTCAGCTACTCTTTACAAAACACCAACAAACCTGAGCACTAATCCCGGTTATACTCCTTTACACACTTAACACCCTACTGATCCTTTGTGATCAGGCTACAGAGTATGTCATCATAATATACTGGCATGTCCAGGGGTCGGTTTCGTGTGTACTCTCCAGTCCAGCTAGTGAATATTGTGGTTATGACAAAATGTCACATCTGTCTCATGTACACAGACAACCCTCTTCTCCTCCCAACACACTCAGATATATGTGAGAGATGCAACAATATTGACATACAGGAGGCTGAGCTCTCTCGACCCATGACTGTCATGGTCTATCAGGTGGTGAAGGTGACCACACACACCACATATCAGTCTCACATATACCGATAGCGACAGCAATCAAACCACATTATTACACATACACATACTCGGAGGCTCTACATACACTCTGCCTAAGCAGCAGAGAGCAGACACACAAACAACTGCTACCCCACTACAATACCCACATATCACATAGTTCATAATGTCAGTGTGCCACACAGTCACTACCCTTCAGGCTCAACAACACACCTGATACACTTGTAATAGGTGACACTTAATGTTAGACACATTGACGTCCCACTCACCAGGCCAAACAAGGCAATAGTCACTTTGAGCTGTCTCTCATGCACTCAGGTCACTCCAAAGCAAGTCCAGGACTGACTCCATCATTGTCCATGCTGGTGTGTACAACCTCAGACGTTCCTCCCTGGACCACATGACATGATACATAGAGGAACTCTCTGATCATGTAACCCAGGCCAGTATGACCCTGACCTTGTCTAGCATCTTACACTCACCAAGTATGATGTCTCAGTATACCACCAAACTGATCACGTTTAACAGTTGGCTAACATATTGGTGTTATTCAAAGGGGATACAGTGTCTGTCAGCCTGGGGTGACATGCTCGACATGCCACGTTGCTTCCCTATGGACAGCTTGCACCTGTCACCCTTGGACATTTGAATACTGGCTAAGGCACTTGCTGCCACTATACTGCCTTATTTAAGTGGGGCTCAAAAGACAGACCCACCTCCGTAGACATTACAGAGTACATGACACTGAGGGTAATGCTGCTCAACACCAGGTGTATTACCCTCACATTGACCACACTCAGGAATCTCATCAGTATGGAAAATAGCAATATCTGTGCACTAACAGACACATGGTTCAGGCTCTCATATGCACACCAGCACTACCAGGTTATATTTCGTACCATGCTTTCTGACCACATAACTCGGAATGGTCAACACAAATAGGGGGAGTATCCATATACATCACAGATACACATACTTCCGGGTTGGTAGCACTGCACAAAGCATCACAGACCATACATATGCATCTAACATTGTGCAAATCTGCCTTTTGGTTTGTTGCCTGCTACAGACCACACTCACAAACTCGGCAACCACACTCGTCTTTCTGGGAAACACTGGACAATATGACATTCTCCCCAAACACCATTATATTGGGTGACGTCAAAAACACACCCATTGACTGGGGATAGTACTCAGGCCCCAACACCCTCGCCCAACAGTTGCTACATTTGTAAACTCATATGCTATGGCACAACCGGTCACCACACCCACAAGAGGGGACAACATATTGGACATGATCATTGCCAACATGGGGACTCTATGTTCCACACCTGCGATATACCCCTCATTGGTAAGGACAGAACATACTTTATCTCACTGGACATCCATATCCCGTCCCCACACCCATCCTGGGTAATCTTGGTGAACTTCTCAAAAGCAAACGTCACACTTCTCATAACCATGGTGGTATCCTTCAGAGACCCTGGGTCAGTGGTAAGTATGGCTCAGACTGCTGAATCCTTTACATACACAGTCTATGGACACCTAGTGGACTGCATGGATCGTGCTATCCAACATAACACCTGGACTCACTCCTCCAATGGCAGGGGACCTGTCTGGTGGACCCTGACCATTAATACACTATACAACAAAAGGAGGAAGCTACTACATGATAGAGCACAATCCCAGACAGGGAAGGCATCTGTGATCTGTACTAGCAGACAGCTACAATCACTCATGTATTTATGTCAGGTCTGCTTCTAATGGACAATTGCACCAGACACATCGGACACTCACAAGGCCTTCTTCAGTTAATTCAGGTACCTGGCTCGACACTCACTGATATGCTGAGTATTACTGCATACTGACTGAACATACCCTGAACCCACAGACATTGCCAACATCCTGGCAAACAGGTTCAATGCAGATGTCTCCCCCCATCCCCCCTAAGGAGGTACTGTCCATTCCAACAGAGTGTAACCTCACTGATATCACGAATAAACAGGTGAGTGCTGCCCTCCTCACAGCGGACAACACAGCATCAATGGGACCAGACAGTGTCCCGGCCTGTGTTGTACATGGCCTTCATGACAGACATAACCCTCACATTACATCACTGTCCGATATCAGGGTTACTGCAGGATTTGTACCCACAGAATGGCGTACAGCGATAGTGGTCCCACTCCACTGAATACTGCCATAACAGACCACAGACAATATCGGCCCATAAGGCTAACTAGCCTGTTCTGCAAAGCTATGGAGCGTACTGTAATGGGACTCATGCACATAGACATGGGAAACCTACAGACACTGGGTCCCACACATTACAGCATTGTTGTGGGCAGATCTTGCCTGTTGGACCTGTATGTATTCTTTAAACAGTTACCAGGTCCATCAGTGTTGGGACGGTTGTCCACATAGCCTGCCTGGACCTTGCACAATCCTTCAACACAATACCCCACACGGCCATTATGCATAGGCTCACTGGCATCAATATCGACACATATCTCACATGATGGATTGCTACCTGGATCAGGGATAGCACACACATGCTCAGTGTTGCAGGTGCCATGTCTGACTATACACCAGTTACACATGGCATCCCACAAAGCTCAGTCCTGGGACCTCTCTTGTTCAGTATATATTTGTGTGATGTACAGGCTATCACAGGAGGGATATGGCTGCCCACATTCACAGATGACTGCAATCTGGGTGCCATAATCAACTCTCCAGCTGGCACATGCATACTCATACAGGGTCTCACAGAGATAGGATGACTGGTGCCTGAGACATGGCCTATGGCTACATGCCATTAGTTGCATAGTCATCCCCTTTGAGAATGACAACATGCCCACACATTACCACATAGGTAGTAATCCATTACATACGGTAGTAGTTGTTACGGGTTTGGGGACACGACCTGTTCGTACTCTCGCCTTTGATAATCACATTGCCAAAGTGGTTAGACAGTACTTCTACATAGCCCACCATATCCCACATGGTTTCACATGTTGATCACGTGTGGTCATTGTGACCCTATACTCATCACAACCATGCTTGGTTACAATGCTACATTTGGGTTGTACCTTACCCGACACCTGCAGCAACTGTAATGGCCACAAATGTTACTCATCAAGCAGATGTAGGGACTCACACAGATGCCCTGCACAGTTCAGATACAGTAACTCCAGCTCTACTCAGTCACTTACCACCTACATGGACGTGTTGTGTGCCTGTAGTTTAAGGCAATATCTGATCCAGAATTAATGGACATGCTCCACCTCACGATATCCAACTCCCTTTGAGCTACACACTCCAGGGACATATACCTCAGCACAGATGTTGATAGGACATGTTGGGGGGACAGATTATTATCCGAAAGGCTCCACTCACTGCAGAGTGTAGTCCCAGTTTTGCATAAGCAGAGCCACCCACTGACCACCTACAGGTGACATCTTGACAAGTGGATGGGTGATCGTATGTATACCCATGGGATATCTTCTGGGTCCCTGCTAGACAGAGGCACAATACACTAAACGTAAATGGGCTATCTTGTGTGACCTACTATTCACGGGCACAGTGTTCTGATTTGACTGGGTTGCAGCAGCCAAACACACTCTGGCTATCCTAGGGCAGACAGCCTGGTATCAACCTCTGAACCTATGACAATGTTCATGATGCACAATGTTTATTGCTGATACTGTTTGCAGGTTTTTATCATCTTTGCTTTCCCACTTTCTATGAACCGCTTAGGTATCTGCAGAACATATTTGATTATGACAGGGTTCCACTATTTTATATACATGTCTGTTGTCATACAAGTGTGTGCACAGGGCAGATTGCTGGATAGTGAGAGGTTCCTGGGTTAACACATGCAACTGCCTGATATGTGTGGCCCACTGCTGTACTCCAACATGGCCTAAGTGTGTGAGCATGCCCAGTTCAGACTGTCAGTGTTCTGTTGCCTGACATTTGTCTCATGTATTCAACTGTGTGAGCATGCACAGTGTGACCTTTCAGTATGTTGCTGTCTGAGGTCCACTACATTTGTTGATGTATGTGTACATGTCCAATATTAACATTTCTACTGTGTGTGTTGAAAGTCAGGTTCTATTCTTACTGCAGGACTCACCTTTGTGTCATAACCCAACAGGGATTATGCTGTGCCTGCAGGGTTTCCATGGAATACTTTGCATAGGGTTATCAACATTTCTTCATACAGGTTAACCACTGCAATACTGTCATGGTTTAGTGGTTCAGTACTATGACTATAGTGCACAGTATCCTGTGTTCAAGGACCATCACCGCTTATATTTTCATTCTGAGCAGACCAGACTGCTTAAGGGCCAGTAGACCAACTATGAGCATGTTGGCTTTTGTTCAGCTATGCCCTACTTAGACCCAGCTTGTCCAACATTGCTCAGTATTAACCATCATTGCTGGACGTTGGCCAACATTGACCACATTTGTACTAGTTGGTGTGTGCGATTTGGTTTACATATACTACATGGTGGTAAATGCTGTTTAGCACTGCTTTATATTGCTTAACACATGGCAATCATGCCTCAGGTGGTGATCCAGGGCTGCCTATGTCGGATGCACATACTACACTCCCTATACATGTTTGAAAGCAGATAGTGTCAACGTTGGCATCCCTTTTACTATATGTGCGGGTCAGAGAGAGGTATCATTTCCAGAGTTCCTACTGAACCAGTTATGTGCTATGCGTTGCCTCTTTGCCAAGGCCAAAGCATACTGGGTATGCCTCCTTCTGCCTACTGGGGCAGGCTCAGGTTGTTCCTCCTCCAAGTCACGCTCTGCCTGTGATGGCCCTGGCAATGGTGGGGGGCTGTTTGGCCCAAGCCTATGCTGGTCCTGCTGCAGCTGCTTTCGCAGGATCATATTATGTAGCATAGCACATACCATGTAGTTGGTGAGTACTGCAAAGCTCCACCAGATGTGTCCAGGCACCGGAACCGTGACTTGAGCAGCCCAAACACACGCTCAATTACATTTTGTGTTTGTGCGTGTGCCTCATTATGGCGTTCCTGTTCAGGTGTGTGTGCATTTCTGATGGGTGTCATCAGTCATGGCTCCAGTGCATAGCCAGCATCCCCCACTAGGTGTCCATGTGGGATGTCCCCATTGGCAAATGTCTGGTACAGCTGTGTCAGATGCCAGATAAGGGAATCATGGTAGCTTCCAGGGCAGCCAGCACACACATTCAGTATTATGCCCTGGGCATCACACATGACCTGGCAGTTGATGGAGGGGAAGCCCTTGCAGTTGAAGTAGACCCTACCCTGCTCACCGGCTGGTGCTTTGATGTGTATGTGCGTGCAGTCTATTGCACCCACTACCTCAGGGTATCCCGCTATTTGCTGGAAGAGACGCATATTGCTGGCCAATACCTCATGGGAATTGGGGAAGTATACATGATCACCGAGATCTGCTGACATGGCATCCAGGAACTGGTGCAGTACCCTGGATGCTGATGCCTGTGATATTCCCATCATATCACCAGTTGGTCTCTGGAAGGTACCTGTTGCTAATATTCTTAGGCCAACACATACCTTAGTTTCCACTGGGATGGGTTCCCCTCTGTTGGTTCTGTGTGTGAGGCGTGACCTGCACATCTCAACAATTTGCTGCAAGAGGTCTCTGTCCACTCTATAGCGCTCCACTATCTCCAGCTCATGTAGCCCCTGGTAGGTTACCCTGGGCATGTACACTCTTCTCCATCTCCTCACTGTGGGTTGTCCAGCAGCATTTGCATCATCACCACCCTCAGCATATTGCATATGTCGCCTTATCACAGCAATGGCAGCCCCTAACATTTTTTGTCTCAGTACAGCTTTTTCAGCTTACAGCAGTGTTGCAGTGTCTCTTGAGAGAAATATAATGGACTGTTGTTTGCAGTGTTTTAAGTGCTGGGCTGGGCTAGTGTTCTGCCTGGGTAATTGCCTGATTCTGATTGTTTTCACCTGCTAGCTCTGCTAGTACTCCCTGGTAACTTCCCTACTATTTGGTGTGCTTCCTTTTTCCATTCTGTTTCCTGAGGGGGGAAGAGCCGCACACACAAGCGCAAACACGCACACAGCAGCTAACACATGCGCACACATGCTTACATGGACTAAAACTTGCTTATTCTTGTTAAAACGCGCGCACACCGGTGCAAATACGCTTACAACTGTTTACACAGCCTTACATATGCTTACTCAGGCTTACACGCACGCACACACGCTAACATGCGTGCACACTGTCTTACTCGGGTTTACTGGCGCGCACACGCATGCATGCACGCTCAGCAAGAACTTTTGGTGTTATCCACGGCATACACCTTCCATTTCTTGACTTTACCTGGCCTACCTGTTGACACACCTCTTTCAATAATATGTAATTGTTGGCTGACACATGACACTTTGCTCCAATGAGCTTCACTCCTTTCATACATACCCCCCTCATGATGTCACCTATTATCCTACTCCTACACTCCACTGACTGTGCTCATTTCCTATGTAAACTTGCGATTCACTATCCTAACTCTCATTTGCATAGGATTGCCTATTAATGCTTGGTTACATCTCTTAGACTAAGCTTCCCCCCTTAGCAACCTCTACTTGGTGGCCATGTTGTGTTCAGCCTGCCATTCATTTGCATTGTAAATTCATTTTAGCTATAAAATCCACATTTGTGGATCTTAATTATTAATTTTCTGGTTTTTAGGGCGCGGCGCGTTTGTGCTGCGCTGCGCTATGGTTAAACCCCGAAGATCGGGATGAAAAAAAAGTTATTTTATTTCTATTTTGCATCACTTCCCATTGCCAATGGCCATATTTTTGGCCATTGGCATGCTTCCACCTGTAAATGCATGCTTTTTTTGCAGCTGTCACGGCTCTGTTTTGCTATTTGCAGAACCATACTCAGTTATCAACTGAGTACATTTCTGCAAATAACACTACTCCTACTTGGACAGGTTTGGGTTTCCTGGATCGCAAATTTACCTCATTTGCATAGCTTTCGCCTGCAATTGAGGTAATTTGCATATCCAAGTCCTGTCCGTGTAGGACTAGTTTAAGGAGCTCTGTTACATGCCCCTACCCGCTGTTCCTGGATCGCTCGGCGGACATGTTAGCTGCATGGAGTCTTACTCTACTCTTAGACTCCATGCAAGCCTTCGTGAATCCGGCCTACTGTGTACAGAATATTTCAGATAAAACATTCAACAGCTAATACATTCTGTAGTAAGGAAAGCACATCTGTACATAACAGGATGTGTTTTAAGTGCCTTTTTTCTACAATGAACTACACATAGAATAGACAGAATATGTGGAGATGTGTAACAAGTGCAATAATGTCCCATATACTGCAATAAATAATGGTGTGTGTCATAAGCACTTTGCTATGTATTCATGAATTTGAAGTCAAGATATTTCTACTGAGCTTTGGCCTTGAAGTGGATTTCTTGACATCCTTTTCTTGAACGCTTAACAGAATGGTTATAATGAGGCACTTTTATCATAATCGTCTTTGCTACAGCAAGGTTCTCAAGTATGGAATTCTTGTTAAAACTAAATGAAACTTTCAATGCCATGAGCACACTGCAGTCACCACAGAAATGTATGCAAAACCAAATCAACAACTTTTAAGGTTGTAACACACCACATACTGTTGTGCAAATGGTTACCAAAAGTGTAATGTAGTATATCTTTATATATTTCAGTGAACTATCCCTGATTGTCAAGAATGTTCCTAAATTTGGCTCAAAATGTTGCTCTGCCACTCCTAACATTAGTGATTATTTGCAAAAAGGAGGGTGGATTAGTAAACAAGTATAGGCAGTTATTAAAATGACAGATTTCTTTTGTTTCTGGAAATGCCTGCTAATTCAAGTCTTCTTAATCTCTCAGTTTTTAGGATATTAATGTTAATATTTAAAAAAGTGACCATGATTTGAGACTTTTATCTCTGACTGGTTTTGGCTCTGTGACTGATTCTGAAGTGCATTGTTAATTAGCCAACAACTTTTAAAAGTGCAGCTTTGTCTTTATTTTCAACTGGTTGTACACCATGGCAGTTATAACTCAACAGGTAGTATACAGAAATGATATAGGGATGGATTTACGAAAGCTTGCACGGAGTGCAAGAAGAGTGTAAGAGCTGATGGAGGCAATATGTCTGCCGTGCAATCCAGGTACAGCCAGCAGGGGCGTGCACGAGAGCTGCTAAAGCTACTCTTACATGGACAGTGTCATGGTATGCAAATTACCTCATTTGCTGCTGAAAGCTATGCAAATGAGGTAAATTTGCAATCCAGGAAACACTAACCTGTCCGTGGAAGATTAGTGTTATCTGCAGAAATGTACTCCGTTAGTAACGGAGTACCATTCTGCAAATAGCTAAACAGGGCTATGACAGCTCCAAATAAAGGATGTGTACAGTTGAGGAAGCATGTCAATGGCGAAATATAAGGCCATTGGTATTTATAAATGTTTAAAATTATTAAAATCTAAGTTTTTTTTTGCTGATCTCTCTTGTTTGTCCCAATATGAAACTCAAGTTTTTTGTTTTAGAACAGGTGGAGATGGACCCTAGGGGAGGGTGTTGGGAGACTAAATTAGAATATCGCGAATTGTTTGGCAATTAAAACTGGATGCAGGGAAGACTCCTGGTTTAAACGACCACATTAATATTGGTAGTGTGTTGAGGATGAGAGCAGCTAGGTTATAGGCATACATAATGCACCTTTTCTTGGTTTTGGGTTCTGCTTCATATTGCACCAATTTTGGTTGGACTTTTAAGACTACTTGTGCTTAATTGTTATAGTTTATTAGATTTTAACATTAAGACTGTGGTTGGAGTTTTTAGGAAATATAATTGATTTTGTATTTTTACAAATACATGTATATTTATTATTTTATATATATATATATATATATATATATATATATATATATATATATATATATATGTATATTTCATATACATAACATATACATTTTTTATACATTTTTCCTACATTTAGTGTTCCATAGATTGAACAATGTTTTACAAAGTTCTTAGTCTCTGTTTTAATTGATTGTAATACAGATGTGGGGTCAACTAGTATTTTTGCATTAAATGTATACATATATATTTTTATTTTGTTTTTCGCACATACATACATGAATATTTATCTATTCATCACATTTTTTAGTATGGAACTGTGATTAGGATAGGTCACATGATGGAGGATTTGGTATTTAAGCCCACCAATGGCTTTTGATTTTTTGTTCTGAGGAAGCCTGGGATTGAACCTAGGTGAAAGCGCTTAACTTTTATTCCTTGTCTACCGTGCTGGAACTTTGTTTATTTACAAGTGGAATAAACTATTTGAATTTTCAGTTTGCTGCCTGACTTTGTGAAACTTTAAGTTAACCAACTGGTTCAGATCCAAGGTGGAGATTGTTTATTGGTAACTCTGGTTTCATCTTGTATTTGTTGCTGACTGTGTGGATTTTTTTCTGTTTTTGGATATGGCTGACGAGCAGGGTACCGACAACTCTGAGGGAATACCTTTGGCACTTAGAGATAGTGCAGCAACTGATTTTATGGACAATACTCCTGTTATGAGGAGTGAATTTAACAAAGTGTTAACTTTGTAAACTGAATTAAACAACCGTTTAACCAACAGGGACACAGGAACTGAAGCCAGTTTCCTCGGTAACCAACAACACTACAAGGAGATCATCACTAGACGCAAAGAAAATGCGTCCAATTCAACGGAAGTGACGCAGGCTAATAGACCTATGGCTTCCTTCTCTATTGAGACTGTGTTGGACACACGAAGGGGCAATACCAGTATTTTTAAAGATTTTGCGGGGTCGGGGAGGACTAATGGATTAATGTCAACGACAGTGAACTCAAACTATGGTTCTGTGCCGAACTTTGAGACCTGGACTAATAAGAAGTTTAATTTTTTGGAAGGTACTGATTCCAATAATGTGAACATTAATTTTGAAGATTGTTTTAAGAAGTTCAAAAACAAGATGCACTTTTTTAAAACGAACCAGTTAGAAACTGATTATTTGAAACAGTGTGTCAAAGTTAACAGGGTGCCTAAGGGGTTATGTTTTTTTAAATACCCCAATAATGTTATACCAGATTGTCCACTACACCAACAGTTGTGGGAAGTGTTTAACAGGGTGGGGATTGAGGTTTTGAACCTCATGATTAAAGACTATGAAGTTAAAAGCGATATTCTTTTGAAGGAACTAGACGAATTAAATCAAAAACTTAATAATGATCATTTAATTGAAAAAGAAAGAAATCAGTACGAAAATGTTTTTAAAGAAGTTGATTTTTATTGTAATAAAATTTTAGATAGAAAAATTAGGAAGCTGGAGAGGGATTTGCATGAGTATCAGGATGGTAGGGCATATCCATTACCTAATTTCACACCACGAATCAACTTTCATGATAATGTGTTCCCTGTGAACGGGGATGATAATTTTAACGTGAACAGGCCCAATGATTTTGCTGAAGAAGCTTAGGGCCCAAGGAGAAGTGAAAGACTGGCAGAGAAAGGGAGGAATGGCTCCACTCAGGATTTTTATTTTCTGAGAGGAGGGAAGGGGAGGGGAGGGAGGGGGAGAGGCAACAATTTTCAAGGGAAAATTTGGAACCGGTGAATGTATGGCTTTCACCAGTGGTGACAGACAGTATAGATAATGAATACCTTATTGATCCTGTACAGGTTTCTAAATCACCTGTGATTTGCAAGTTAGGTAATTTTAGTATCTTCAATTTCACAGAACTTTTGATTATGGAACCTTTTTTTGACCTTTTTACAAAAGGGTTTCATTATGTTCCCTTTAGAGCTGGAAGTCTTGTTAACACGATCATTGATTTAAAAATGTTTTTGAGGCAATTGAATTTCAATATTATGTTCAAAAGTCAGGCACAAACAAATATGGAATTGGTTAGAAAGAGCACTTTTAACCCACCCATTCACCCTTCCTTGAGAAATTTTGAGGAACTTATGGAAAAGGAAATTAGGTCCAGTGTGAAAATTAATAGGACCGTCAGTAAACAGAATAACAATTTTTCAGTGGAAAATTTTGGAACGTTGAACCTCCTGAAACTACACAATGTTAGGGTTATGAAACCTGACAAGGGTGGGGGAGTTGTACTAATGTACAACAATGATTACGAGACTAACATGTACAATATCCTACAGGATACTGAACAGTACGAGGTGGTTTCTAGGAATGAAATCAATGTAAGATATGCAAAAATTAAATATTATTTACACGACCACCTTTTACAGGGAGTATTTAATGAGAAACTGTACAATTTCCTGAATGTTGGACACCCTAGAATACCCACGATTTTTGGTATTCCCAAGACCCACAAAGGAATTGAAGACATTAAATTTAGACCAATAGTGGCGGGGGCAGGGGGGTATTACCGAACCCTTAGCTGTTTTTGTGGATGTTACTGTTAAAGCATTTTTTGGAGTCAGTTCAACACATTTGTAAGGATTCTTGGGAATTCTTAAAAAAGATCAACAAAAGTATGTTTGTGAATGATTTACTGATGGTTACTATAGATGTTGTCGAACTTTTTCCAAGTATCCCTCATTCTGAGGGATTGGACTGGTTTTCTAATATTTTGGTTAATGAATTTGGGCTGGACAGTAAGTCCATTAATTTGGTTTTGGAATTTATGGAAACTGTCCTTAAAAACAACTATGTGTTTTTTAGTGGTGAGTACTACCATCAAAAAAAGGGAGTGGCCATGGGTGCATCCTGTGCCCCCTTATATGCAAATTGTGTCTTGTATTTTTGGGAAAAGCATGATATATTTGAATCAGAATGGAATAAATATATTGTGCACTACACTAGATTTTTAGACGACATTTGTATATTTTGGAAGGGGACTCAGGAAGAATTAAATAATTTTTTTAATTATATTAATCAGACAACAACCTTCCTGAAGTTCACTATTAAAGTGGAGAATGATAAATTAAATTACTTGGACACCACCATATACAAGGATTTTACAAACAATTGTTTTCAGTCTAGATTATACCGGAAGAAGACTTTTTCCAATAGTTATTTACATTTTGACAGTGGTCACCCTATATACCAAAAAAGGGGGATTATAAAGGGTCAGTTTATAAGGGCCTCGAGGATGACAAGTAAATCAGAAGATTTTACAGACGAAATTAGTTACATTAAAAGTCTGTTTCTAGAAAGGAAGTATCCCGAAGATCTTATTAATCAGCAGGCCGAAGAGGTTCTTCATAATAGGGAAATTAAATATTTTCCATTTATAGGGAAAGGTACTGACACTATTACTGGGAACACTAAAGGTAACAACTTTGGTCCAGGTACATTTATTCATACATTTTCATAAACATCCTACCTGACTGAAGAAGTTATTAACAGATTTTGGTATGTTCTGAGAATTAATGACGATATCTCAGAACATATACCTCCTTACCCTAGGTTTGTTAGAAGGAGGGATCTTAACTTGAAAGAGTATTTAGAAAGGGGAAATAAGGAACACTTACATGATTCAAATAATATTAAAAAGAATGGTACATTTAAGTGCGGTTCGTGCCACCAATGTTCCTACATAATGGACACCAGTTCCATTTTCATTTCCTCTAGGAAGGTTCACCTTAAAGCTCAGGGACATTTTAATTGTAAATCCTTTAGAGTGGTGTACCTAGGGGTGTGTACACAATGTTTTAGTTTCTACATTGGCAAAACAGAAAGACAATTGGGTAGAAGGGTGTATTAACATCTCTATGATGTTAGAATTAAGAAGGAGTCCAACACTTTTTTTAACCACACTCTTGTTTGTCCCGATATGAAACTCAAGTTTTTTTGTTTTAGAACAGGTGGAGATAGACCCTAGGGGAGGGTGTTGGGAGACTAAATTAGAATATCGCGAATTGCTTTGGCAATTAAAACTGGATGCAGGGAAGGCCCCTGGTTTAAATGACCACATTAATATTGGTAGTGTGTTGAGGATGAGAGCAGCTAGGTTATAGGTATACATAATGCACCTTTTCTTGGTTTTGGGTTCGGCTTCATATTGAACCAATTTTGGTTGGACTTTTAAGACTACTTGTGCTTCATTGTTATAGTTTATTAGATTTTAACATTAAGACTGTAGTTGGAGTTTTTAGGAAATATAATTGATTTTGTATTTTTACAAATACATGTATATTTATTATTTATATATATATATATATATATATATATATATATATATATATATATATATATATATATTTCATACACATAACATATACATTTTTTATACAACATTTTTCATACATTTAGTGTTCCATACATTGAACAATGTTTTACAAAGTTCTTAGTCTCTATTTTAATTGATTGTAATACAAATGTGGGGTCAACTAGTATTTTTGCATTAAATGTATACATATATATTTTTATTTTGTTTTTCACACATACATACATGAATATTTATCTATTCATCACATTTTTTTAGTATGGAACTGTGATTAGGATAGGTCACATGATGGGGGATTTGGTATTTAAGCCCACCAATGGCTTTTGATTTTTTGTTCTGAGGAAGCCTGGGATTGAACCTAGGTGAAAGCGCTTAACTTTTATTCCTTGTCTACCGTGCTGGAACGTTGTGTATTTACAAGTGGAATAAACTATTTGAATTTTCAATTTGCTGCCTAACTTTGTGAAACTTTAAGTTAACCAACTGGTTCGGATCCAAGGTGGAGATTGTTTATTGGTAACTCTGGTTTCGTCTTGTATTTGTTGCTGACTGTGTGGATTTTTAAATGTTTAAAATTATTAAAATCTAAGTTTTTTTCCCCTGATCTCTGATGTTTAAGCGTAGCGCAGCATCACGCAAATGTGTGGTGCTTTAAAAACAAGAAAATAATTTAAAAATAGCCAGAAATAGCCATTTTCACTAAAAAGCTTATCCTGCCATGCAGGTGAATGGCAAGCTGAAGACAACATGGCCACTGAGTAGTGGTTGCTAAGGGAGGGAAGCTCAGTGTGAGAGATGTAACCATGCATTAGTAGGCAATTCTATGCAAATGAGGATAAGGATAGTGAATCCCAATTTTCGCCAGCATGTGAGCCATGTCCCAAGAGTGTAAGTGTAGGAGTAGGTGAGTAGTAGAGTAGAATATAGGTAACATCATAAAGGGGTATGTCTAAAATGCTGTAAGCTAATTGGAGCACAGTGTCTTGTGTTTGCCCTGAGTTGCTCAGGATTGCAAGAGGTAGGTCTACAGCTGTCCTTTTTGAAAACCAGAAACCAAAGGTGCACACATTGGAAATATCTGAAATTTCTTGTAAACGTGTTTGCGCGGTGCTACCCTGGGCGGAAACAGAAAGAGAAAAGGAAGGAAAATAAGTAGTAGGAAGTTAACCAAGGAGAACTAGCAGAGCTGCCAGGTGAAATATATCAGAATAAGACAATTACACAGGTAGCAGACTAGCCCAGCCCAGCACTTTAAACTCTGCAAACAGCATTCTTCTCTGTTTTTCCAAAGAACTCTGCAACACTGCAGTATACAAAGAGCGAAAGCTTAAAAACTTTAAAGTCAGACAAAATGTTAGGGGCTGCTCTTGCTATCATAAACCAACATGTGCAAGGTGCTGAGGGTTGTGATGTTGTGAATGCTGCTGAGCAACCCACAGTGAGAAGATGGAGAAGAGTGTGCAGACCCAGGGTAACCTACCAGGGGCTACATGAGCTGGAGATAGTGGAGCACTATAGGGTGGAAAGAGACCTCCTGCAGCAAATTGTTGAGCTGTGCCAGCCATGCCTCACACACAGAACCAACAGAGGGGAACCCATCCCAGTGGATACCAAGGTATCTGTTGGCCTAAGAATACTAGCTATGGGTACTTTCCAGAGATCAACTGGTGATATGATGGGGATTTCACAGGAATCAGCATGCAGGGTACTGCACCAGTTCCTGGATGCCATGTCAGCACATGTCGGTGAGCACATATATTTCCCCAAATCCTGTGAGGCATTGGCCAGCAATATGCGTCTTTTCCACCAAATAGCAGAATACCCTAAGGTAGTGGGTGCAATAGACTGCATGCACATACACATCAAAGCACCACCCAGTGAGCTGGGTAGGGTCTACATCAACCGCAAGGGCTTCCCCTCCATCAACTGCCAGGTTGTGTGCGATGCCCAGGGCATAATAATGAATGCGTGTGCTGGCTGCCCTGGAAGTTATCATGATTCCCACATCTGGCATCTGACGCAGCTGTACCAGAGATTTGCCAATGGGGACATTCCTGATGGTCACCTAGTGGGGGATTCTGGATATGCACTGGAGCCGTGGCTGATGACACCCATCAGAAATGCACACACATCCAAATAAGAACTCCATAATGAGGCACATGCACAAATAAGAAACATAATTGAGCGTGTGTTTGGGATGCTCGAGTCATGGTTCCAGTGCCTGGAAACATCTGGTGGAGCCTTGCAGTACTCACCAACTACATGTACCCAAATTGTCACGGTATGTGCCATGCTACACAATATGATCCTGCGGAAACAGCTGCAGCAGGAACAACATGGGGCAGGGCCAAACAGGCCCCCACCATTGCCAAGGCCTGCACAGGCACAGTGTGACTCGGAGTAGGAACAACCTGAGCCTGCCCCAGTAGGCAGAAGGAGGCATGCCCAGTATGCTCTGGTCTTGGCAAAGAGGCAATGCATAGCACATACACTGACTCAGTAGGAACCCTGGAAATGGCACCTCTCTCTGACTCGCACATAGAATAAAAGGGATGCCGAACTTGACACTACCTGTTTTCAAACATGTATAGGGAATGTAATATGTGCATCTGACATAGGCATCCCTGCAGCACCACCTGAGACATGAGTCCCTATTTTAAGCAATATAAAGCACTGCTAAGCAAATTTTACCAGTATTGAGCATATTTAAATACAATTGCGCATAGCTGTGCACCGTGCTAACCAGCGCAACGTCGGGCAACGTCGGGCAAAGTTGGGCAATGTTGGGCAAAGTTGGACAAAATTGAGCAAAGTCAGGTAAACACGCTCACACCTGCTTTACTGTTCCTTAACCAGTCAGGTCTGCCCAGCAGGAAAATAAAAAGCAGTGACAGGGAGCGAACTCAGGATACTGTGCACTATAGTCACAGTACTGAACCACTAAGCCATGACAGCATTTCACTGGCACATGGTCTTTTCAGGCTTGCTAGTTGTTGCTGAAGCACCTACCAAGGGGAGAAAATGCTGAGAGAAGAAAAGGAGCCACGTTTGTGATTTTAAGTATTTTCTTCTGATTTTTTGTTGAGTTTTACTGCTTTGCCGCCTATTTTTTGGCATTTTCCGGCTTGCTAAAGTTTATATCTGTAACAGAAACAGTACTTGGAACATATCTAGAGCCTGTTTACAGCATTTCCTGTGTTGCACTTAATTTAAAATCGTTTTTTTCTCTAAAAACTGCATTTTACCTGATTTTGGCCTAGCACTCAAGTGTGGGGTCATTTATTGCACTGTTGTGATTATTTTGCTGCTTGTGTATCTCTGCTACCTGTAAACTACAACAAAAAGAAAAAAAAAACAAAAAATCTTGCTTTTTTCCCACTTTCTGAAAGTTAAGAAAGTTCAGTTACAGATTTGCTGTTCTGAACTGTTTGGAAGTTTCTAGAAGGCCAGTGCTTGCTTGGGTTAAAGGGAAGTCTCTGTGTTCACCAGTGGGAGTGGTTAACACTGAACAGCCTGCCTGTCCCTGGACGAGTGGTTACTACCTAGAAGCTGTAGTTTATTGGCCATTTTGGGTCAATTCTAAACTCCTTGATCTCTCTCTTAAAACCCTATAACTCTTTTTGCGCGGTTTTGCGCACTGAGCAGCATCGGGCAGCGCCGCCTAAACAGGTTTAAACTATTCCAGGCTCCACAAAGTCTGCTCTTCACTTTTTCCCTTAGAACTGTTCAAACTCTCAAAGTAATCACTCTATTCTCTTTCTAAAGCCCTGCACTTGCTCAGCTCTTATAAGGAAACACTAACTAACTAAAGCACTACACCCTCCTTGACTTCTCATAAGTATTAGGCTCCCGATTGGTCCTTCCTGATCAAGTGAAAAATCAGTTCCCTTCCCTAATCTGATCAGTAAAAAAACAGTTCCCTATACTAATCTGGTAAGTCCAAGGGTCAGTTTCAAGGTTACTCTCCAGTCCAGCTGGTGAATCTGGGAATTTTGAGGCAATGTTACAATTGCCTTATGTACACAGACAACACTCTCCTCCTTCCAACAAACTCTAATATATGTGAGAGATGCAGTTACACAGCCAAACTGGAGGCAGAGCTCTCTCAACCCAAGACTGGCGCAGTCAGTCAGGAGGAAAAGGTAACCACCCACACCACAAATCCAGTCTCACACAGACCTATTGCATCTGCATACCCAACACATAAACACACAAAAACATACTCGGAGGCTCTAAATAAAAATCTGCCTAAACAGCAAAGACCTCCTAAGCAGATATCCAAGAAACAGCCACCCCATCAACAATGCCCACAAATCACAAATCTCACAAAATCAGTGTGTCTCACAGTCACAGCCCTTAAGGTCAAACAACACACCAAATACACTTGTTATAGGGGACTCTATTGTCCGGCACACTGACGTCCTGCTCACCAGACTGAACAAGGAGAAGGTCACTGTAAGCTGCCTATCGGGTGCCAGGATCCACCACATAATGCAAGCACACAGGTCACTCCAAAGCAAGTACAAGTATGACTCTGTCATTGTCCATGCTGGTGTGAATGACCTGAGACATACCTCCCTGGACTACATGAAAAGAGACATAGAGGAGCTCTCTGACCATGTAGCCCAGGCTGGTATGACCCTGACCTTGAGTAGTATCTTGCCCTCACCAAGAATGATGCCACAGTATAAAGACAAAATGATCAGTTTCAACAATTGGCTAAAGTATTGGTGTCACTCAAAGGGGATCCAGTGTCTGTCAGCCTGGGATGACATGCTCGACAAGCCACGTTGCTTCACTAGGGAAGGCTTGCACCTGTCACCCTTAGGCTTTCGTATACTGGCCAAGGCTCTTGCCACCCCCATAGTGCCTTTTTTAGGCAAGGCTCAAAGGACAAACCCACCTCCATAGACAACCCAAGGATAAAAAAACTAAAGGTAATGCTACTCAATGCCAGAAGTCGAAACCTCAAGATGCATGCACTCGAGGCTCTCCTCAGTATGGAGGAAATCGATGTCTGTGCAGTAACAGAAACCTGGTTCAAGGCTCCTGAGAGCACCCCAGCACTACCAGGTTATAACTCATACCATGCGTTTCGGCCCCAAAACTCAGACCGAAGCACAAAAGGAGGGGGAGTATCTATATTCATCAAAGATACCTATACCTCCAGGTTAGTGGCACTGCACGAAGCATCGGAAACCATCCATGTGCAACTAACAGCGGGCAAAACTGTCTTTCAGTTTGTAGCCTGCTACAGAACACCCTCCCTATTACAGGAACCCCACTTGGCATTCCTGAGAACACTGGAGAATATGAAGTTCTCTCTAAACACTATGTTATTGGGTGACTTCAACTACCCAAGCATTGACTGGGAAAACTACTCAAGCCCAAACACCCTCACCCAACGGTTCCTTGAATTTATAAACTCTAACGCAATGGAACAACTGGTCACCACTCCCACAAGAGGGAACAACATATTGGACCTGGTCATCACCAACATGGGGACTCTATGTTCCACACCAGAGGTAAACCCCTCATTGGTAAGATCAGACCATAAACAAATTTCCCTGGACATCCATATCCCGTCTCTACCCCCAGCCACGGAAATCACTGTAAAGAATTCCTCAAAAGCCAACTTTGCACTTCTCAAGACTGAGGTAGAATCCTTCAAAGCCCCTGGGCCAGAGGATAATACAGCCCAATCCACAGAATCCTTTACAAATGCATTCTATGAGCACCTGCAGGAATGCATGGATCCTGCTATCCCAAATAAAACCAAGACTCACTCCTCCAAAAACAGGAGACCGGTCTGGTGGACCACGGCCATAAATAAGCTATACAACAGAAGGAGGAAGCTACTACATGACAGAGCAAAATCCCAAAAAGGGAAGGCATCTCTGATCAGTATTAGCAAGAAACTTCGATCCCTCATAAAATCATCAAAGGCCAGCTTCGAAAGAAAAATTGCCCTAAACACTAAAGATAATCACAAGGCCTTCTTTAGTTATGTCAGGAACATGGGCGGAAACTCCCAGATATGCTCTGAATTGTTGCATAACGATACAAAATATACCGAATCTACAGACATAGCCAACATCCTGGCAGACAGATTCAGCGCAAACTTCTCCCCCCTTCCCCCCCAAAGGAGCAAATGCCTATCCCAACTGAATGTAACCTCCCTGACATCACAGATGCACAGGTGAAAACTGCCCTCTCCAAAGCAAAAAACACAGCTTCTATGGGACCGGACGGTGTCCCAGACTGTGTCTTACATGAGCTCCAAGAAGAACTGAACCCTCACATTAAGTCACTGTTCAAACTTAGCCTTACTACAGGATATGTACCCAAAGAATGGCGTACAGCTACAGTGGTCCCACTCCACAAAGGTGGTGCCACAATGGACCCCGGAAACTATCGCCTCATAAGCCTGACTAGTCTGGTCTGCAAAGCTATGGAGCGTATTATCATGGAACTCATAAACAATGACATTGGGAGCCTCCAGACACTGGACCCTACCCAATTCGGCTTTGTTAAGGGCAGATCTTGCCTCTTAAACCTAGTTGATTTCTTTGAAACAGTTACCAAAGCCATAGATGAGGGCAAGGTAGTCCACACAGCCTACCTGGACCTCGCAAAAGCCTTCGACACAATACCCCACTCGGGCATCATAAATAAGCTTACCAGCTTAAATATCAACCCCTATATCACAAGATGGGTTGCAAACTGGCTCAGAGGTAGAACCCACATGGTCAGAATCGCAGGTGCCATGTCCGAATCCAAACCAGTTACAAGTGGCGTCCCACAGGGCTCAGTTCTGGGACCTCTCTTGTTCGGTATATACTTCTCTGAGGTTCAGGCTAACACGGGGGGATTATGGCTGACAAAGTTCACAGATGACTGTAAACTGGGGGCCATAATTGAATCTCCAGCTGACACAAGCATCCTCCAAAAGGGTCTCACAGAGACGGATGCTTGGTGCCAGAGCCACGGCCTCAAGTTAAATGCTAAAAAGTGCATAGTCATCCCCTTTGGGAAAAACAAGGTGCCCACAAATTACCACATAGGCAGTAATCCATTAAGTACAGAAGAAGTAATTAGAGATTTGGGGACCAACGTAGATAGTAATCTCTCCTTTGATAATCACGTTGCCAAAGTGGTTAGAAAGACCTTCTATATAGCCCACCTTATCACGAAAGGGTTCGCATCTAGATCAAGAGAGGTCATTGTGCCCCTCTACTCGTCACTCATCAGGCCCATAATTGAATACAATGCCCCTTTTGGGATGTACCTTACGAGACACCTGCAGCAACTGGAGAGACCCCAAAAGTACCTCACCAAGAGGATCATGGGCTACAAACAGATGTCCTATGCAGCTCGACTAAAGAAACTCCAGCTCTACTCAGTTGCTTACCGCCTACTCAGAGGCGATCTATGCCTGACGTACAAAGCCATGTCAAACCCAGAATTAATGGACATGCTCCACCTCAAAAAATCCAAGTCCCTTAGAGCCACACGCTCCAGGGACCTAAACCTCAGCACAAAAATAAATAGGACATGCTGGAGGGACAGATTCATTTTCCAGAGGCTCCCTTCACTCTGGAATAGAATCCCAATTCATGTTAGACATAGCCCCTCGCTGACCTTCTTCAAGCGAAATCTGGACGCTTGGATGGGAAATCGCAAATTCACCCCTGGGATCTCTTCTGTGTCCCTGCTAGACAGAGACACAGTAAACTAATCTTAAAAGGGTACCTTCTGTGACCTACTTTACAGAGGCACAGTAGGCTGATCTAATAGGGAGGCGGAAGCCAAATACACTCTGGCTAGGCTTATAAATGCCCTAGGGCAGATAGCCTAGTATCTACCTATGAACCTATGAACCTATGAACAGACACAACTTAAATTACTCACACATACCAGTTGGGGGGGGTCACATACCTAACAGTCACAGCCAGCAGGACAATTGTAGACAAACGCAAACAAAAACAAATGCTGTATCATGCCCTCTGAAGAGGTATATGAGTAACCTCCCCCCCAGGCTTATGCAGACAGATAACAGCAGACCAGGCAATATGATGTGGGTTGGGTAGGCTATGAAGTCACAAACTAATATGCATGTAATTGGAAGCTAAGGTCTGTAGTACAGTGGTATGCCTCAAGCCAGTACGATAGGCAACAGTACAGACTGAAATGGAGTACCTGACATAGCAGTGCAGGCCTAGCAAATGTGTATAAGTGTCAGGTGTACCCCTCATCCTATGTACACCCACAGTAACAATAAGGTGTGCCCCCCGGGTAGAAATGTACAAATAATAGCTGCCCCCCTGTACGTAGAAATGCTGATAAGTCTATACAAATTGACTCATGGAAGCCCTGCAGGCACAGCGTGCTTCCTATCGATGTGCAACACAAAGGTGAGCCCTGAAGTAAAAACCAACTTGATTTTTCACACACATATAGTATATATATCCATAGTGGGCATGCTCACACACACAAACAAATTTAACAGATTTCAGTCAGCAACATACTGAAAGGTCATATTGAGCATGCTCACACACTTAGGCCATGTCTGATACAGCAGTGGGCCACACATATCTGGCAGTTGCAATTCTTATGCCAGACACTTGTCACTATTCACCAATCCTGCCTTGCGCACACAGTGATATTAAAACAGACCCATATAATATATTGGACCCCTGTCATAATCAAACCATGTACTACAAGTACTTAAGTTGTTCAAAGAAAGTGAAAATGCAAAGAAGATCAATAAATCTCCGATCAGTATCATCAAGAAAGAATGAGCACTCCTAACATTATCCAAGCTATGTTCTGGCAAAAATATTGCCAAAGAGTCCATAGAGAACCATGAAGCTTTCTTTCGCTATGTCATCAATATCAATGTAAACTCATATATATTCTGAGTCAGTGCAAAGTGTAAATGAATACATGTACATGACTGCCAACATCTTGTCAGACAGATTCATACATATTTACCCCCCTCTCACTGACAAAAGGGCCAATTACCATACATGGAGATTGTGAAAACCCAGAAATCACATATACAATGGTTAAACAGCTCTATCCAAACCTAAAAACACAGCGTCTATGGGATGATATGGTTTCCCTGGCTGTGTCATATGTGAACTCCAAAACAAACAGACCCTGCACCTGAACAGTCTGTTGAGACAAACCCTCTGTACAGGATATGAAACTGTTGAATGGGTTACAGCAACATTTGGCACACTCCACAAGTGTTGGTGCACAATGTTTGGCACACTCCACAATTGTTGGTGCACAACAGACCATGGGAACTATAGTCTTATAAGCCTAATAAGCCTGATCTGCATGGCCATGGAGTCTATCATTATAGAACTCATAAACAGAGCTATTGGGAGCCTACAAACACCCAACCCTACCCATTTTGGTTTGGTCAGGGGCAGATTATGGTTCCTAAACCTGCTAAGTCAGTTTCCAAGGCAGTCACCCAGGACCTACATCAATGAAATGAGCTCTACATGGCCTACATAGACCTTGAAAAGCCCTTTTCTAACATCCCACACACATGTTGTATCCACAAAATCAACAACCTGTGCATAAACACGTATGTCATCTGATGGATTGCTAACTGGGGCACAGATAGATCCCACAAGGTAAGAAGTGTGGTCTCCTGTTCAAGCTGGTAACAACTGCTGTCCCCCATGGCTCAGTCCTGGGACCCCTCCTGTCTGGTGTATACTTTTCAGAAATATAGTCAAACACATGAGGGCTATGTTTAGCAAAGTTTGTGGATGACTGCAAAAAGGTTGTCATAACCGATGTTTGGGACAACAGAGACATCCTTAAAAAGGGTATCAGTCAAAAAGATGTAGTGTAAAAATTATGGCCTCGTGCTACAGTCATACAAATACCACATAGGTGCCAACACCCTAAATATGGAGGTAATAATAAGGGATCTATGGACACATGTGGATAGTCATCTCTACTTCCAGAAACACATTCACAAAGTGGTTAGAAAATCATTCTATGTGTTCCCACAAATTGCCAAGGTCTTTGCATGTAGGTCAAAGGAGGTTCCCTCTATTCATCAGTCATCAGACCCATCAGAGAGTATCACGGCACACTTGCAATGAATCTGACTAGGCACCTTCAGCAGCTGGAAAGACCACTGAAGTACTTCAACAAGAGGATTACTGGCCTCAAACAGTTGCCCCATGCAACAAGACTGAAATTAACTCAATCTGTACTCTGTTCCATACTGTCTACTCAGGCAATCTCTGCCCAACAGACAGGTCCATGTCCAATGCAGAACTGATGTACATGTGCTATCTGAAGTAAACCCAAGCTCACTGTGCCACATGCTCCAGAGATATCATCATCACAACAATAAATAGAACATGTTGGAGGGATATATTACTAACTCACAGACTTCCCTTGCTTTGGAACAGGCTCCCTAACTGACACTCTTCCAGAGGAGCCTTGATGAGTGTATGTGAAACTGAACTGTCACACCATTGATGACTTCATCAGCTCTACTACACAGAGGCCTAGGGAACTAACCCCATGTGTGGTGATAGCTGCACACTCTGGCCATTCTACTATATGCCTTCAGGCAGATAGCCTATTACCTAGCTATGTACATATATATATATATATATATATATATATATATATATATATATATATATGTATGTATATTGATATATTGATATATATATATATATCTATAGGGGGAACATAGTATAATAAGCCAAAGATGGATGGGCAGAGATGTGTGTAAGAGGGTGACCATGACAGGGAGCCATCCAGGACTGTCCCACCCAGCACACATCCCAATGGCACAAAAGACATGAGGTGCACATCTCACCCACTGTACATAACAGCCACCAGTATCTGTAAGTACTACAGTGCATGTGGTCTATGTGCCTGCTGTACAACATGACTGTACAATGAAGTACACATCTACTATCTGTAGACATGTACCTGTCACATAGGTTCATAGGTATGTAGAAGACTATCTTCACAAAGGCATATATTAGCCTAGGCAAGTCGTGCAGCTTTCACCACCCCATTGGGTAGTCTCCCAAGCCCTAGTTCTAATAGTTAGTACCTTAAGCCCCTTTCTAGTGCGGCTGCTGATGTGATGCCTGGTGTGAATTGTCTGTTTCCCATCCACTCATCAAGGTTCCTATTGAAGAGTGTCAGCGAGGGGCTCTGTCTGATGTACATTGGGACTCTGTTCCACAGTAAGGCAAGTGTCTGGGATGGTACTCTATTCAACCAGCATGTTGTATTCATTGTTGTGATGAGGTTCATATCCCTGGAATGTGTAGTGCGACTCGATTTTATTATCCGTAGATGGAGCATGTTCAACAGTTATGTGTCGGACATGGCTTTGTATGTTAGACAGAGTGTGCCTCTGAGTAGGTGGTATGCAACGGAGAACAGATTTAGTTTTACCACTTGTGTTGCATAACACAACTGTTTGAGACCAGTAATCCTCTTGGTGATGTACCTCTGTGGTCTCTACAGCTGCTGGATATGCTTAGTTGAGTACATCCAAAATGGTGCACTGTACTCAATGATGGGTCTGATGACTTAAGAGTAGAGGGCAACCACTACCTCTTTTGATCCTAATGCAAACCCTTTGTTGATTAGTTGGGCCACATAGGATTTCCCAATCACTTTGGCAACATGATTTTCAAAGGAAGGATGACTATCTACTTGTGTCCCCAGATCCCTTAATACCTTGTCAGTTTTAAGGGGGTAACACCTATGTGGTAGTTTGTGGATACTTTGTTTTCACCAAAGAGGATTACTATGCATTCTTCCACATTGAGCTTGAGGCCATGATTCTGACACCACACATCTGTATCATAGAGTCCCTTCTGGAGAATATTTGTGTCATCTGGGGAATCTGTTATGGCAAACACTTTACAGTTCCCAGCAAACTTAGTCAACCACAACCCTCCTGTGTTGGCATGTACTTTTGAGAAGTCTATACCAAACAGGAGGGACCCCAGGACTCTACCCTGGGGGACACCAGTTGTTACTGGTGTAGAGTCTGACATGTAGCCAGCAACTCTTAATTTGTGGGATCTATCTGTGAGCCAGTTTGCAATCCATCTTGTGATGTATGGATTCATGCTCAGGTTGGTGAGTTCATCTATGAAACCCGACTGGGGAATGGTGACAAAGGCCTTAGCGATGTATAGGTAGGCTGTGTGGAGCTCATTTTAATCATCTGTAGCCTGAGTAACTGTCTCAAAGAAATCCACTTAGTTCAGGAGGCATGATCTGCATTTGATGAAGCCAAACTGGGTGTGCTCAACTGTGTCAAGGTTCCCAATGTCTTTATTGTTGACTTCCATTATGATTGGCTCCATTGCCTTGCAGATCAGACTAGTCAGGTTCATACAGCGTGAATGCTAAGGGTCTTTTGTGGCCCCACCCTTGTGGAGTGGGAAGAACGTTGCTGGGCAACATTCTATGGGTACATATCCTGTAGAGAGCATGTAGAGAGAGGTGTAGGTATCCTTGATGAATATGGATACATCCCCACCCTATGTGCTATGATCCAGGTTTTGATGCTGGAAGGTATGGAATGAGTAGTATCCTGGTAGTACTGGTGTGCTCTCTGGAGCCTTGAACTAGGTTTCTGTTACTGCACAGATATCAATATTCTCCATACTGAGAAGTGCCTCGAGTGTGTGCATCTGGAGGCTGAGACTTCTGGCAATGAGTAACATTTAGCTCACTTTGTGATTATTTGTGTTGGTTATGGGGTTTGGTTTGTCCTGAGTGACCGGTGTTCCACACATGAAGTCAACACCTCATTGGTCCAATCTGACCATAAGCTAATTACCCTACATATCCACATTCTGCCCCCCCTTTAAGGAAACCATGTTAAAAGATATCTCCAAAGACAACTTCATGAT
Source organism: Protopterus annectens (assembly GCF_019279795.1). Taxonomy (NCBI): domain Eukaryota; kingdom Metazoa; phylum Chordata; order Ceratodontiformes; family Protopteridae; genus Protopterus; species Protopterus annectens. The sequence goes on along the minus strand of NC_056732.1, from coordinate 1,250,762,019 downwards.
TCTTAAGACAGAAGTGGTGAACTTCAGGACACCCATGCAGATGGACAATACACTTATGACTACTGAAGCCTACACAATTGCACTTTATAAGCACTTACATGAGTGCATGGATTGTGCTATCCCAAACAGAACCAAGACGCTATCCTCCAAGAAAAGGAAGCCAATCTGATGGTCCCCTGCCAAAAACAAACTGCACAACAGAAGGAAGAAACTGTTGCAAAAGAGGGTAAAACCCATGAGTGGAGGAGCTCCCTGGTCAGCCTCAGTAAGAAGCTGTGATCCCTGATAAAATCCTCCAAAGCTAGTTACAAAAATAAAATCACCACTGATTCTAAAGACAACCTCAAAGCATTCTATAGCTATGTCAAGAATCACAATGGCAACACTCAGATCTGCTCTGAGTTACAGCACAATGGCACTAAATATACAGACCCAACTGATATTGCCAACATCCTGGCAGATAGGATCAGTGCTAATGTTACCCCCCTCTCACCCATGAAATAGCCCATCTCTATACCGGAAAAATGCAAAGTTGCTGTAATCACAGCTGCACAGGTAAAATCCACTCTCCAAAGCCAGGAACACAGCATCCATGGGACCAGATAACATCCCAGGCTGTGTTCTACACAAATTACAGAACAAACTGACACCACACCTAAGTACCATGTTCAATCATAGCCTCACCTCAGGCTTTGTGCCTGTTGAATGGTGCACAGTGATGGTTATCCCACTACACAAGGGGGGAGCCACCACGGACCCCAGGAACTAGCGCCCCATTAGCCTAATGGGCCGGGTATGCACGGCCATGGAACGTATCATCATGGAACTTATAAACAAAGACATTGGTAATCCCCAAACTCTGGACCACAACCATTTCAGGTTTGTAAAAGGCAGATCATGTCTCCTAAACCTGATAGACTTCTTTGAAGCAGTAACCAAAGCCGTAGACAAGGGTAAGATGGTTCAAACAGCCTATTTAGATCTTGCCAAGACTTTCAACACCATCCCCCACTCTGGAATTATAGATAAACTCACCAAACTAGATATAAATCCCTATGTCACAAGATGGGTTGCCAACTGGCTCACTGACAGAACCCACACTGTGAAAGTAGCAGACTCCAAGTCCGACTTCAGACCAGTGACAGGTGGAGTACCACAGGGTTCAGTCCTGTGTCCTGTCCTGTTTGGTATCTACTTCCCTGAAGTACAGGCTAACACAGAATGTCTTTGGCTAATGAAGTTCCCAGATGACTGCAAACTAGGAGCCATAATCAAAACTACTAACGATGTGGACATCCTACAAAAGGGCCTCACTGAGACAGATGCCTGGTGTCAAAGCTATGGCCTCAAGCTCAATGCCAAAAAGTGCATTGTCATCCCCTTTGGTAAAAACTCTGTACCCATCAACTACAACATAGGTGGTAGTATACTTAACAGTGAAAGTGTGATAAGAGACCTTGGGACACAGGTGGTCAGTAGACCCTCCTTTGATAATCACATCGCCACAGTAGTCAGGAAATCCTTCTACGTGGCACACCTCATCACAAAAGATTTCTCATGCAGAAAAAAAGAGGTCATTGTTCCCCTCTACTCATCACTCATTAGACCCATTATAGAGTACAATGCCCCTTTTGGTATGTACCTCACAAGACATCTACAACAACTGGAAAGCCCACAGAAATACCTCACAAAGAGGATTAGTGGCCTCAAATACATGCCCTACACAGACCGTCTCAAAACACTCCAGCTTTACTCTGTCCCATATCGCCTACTCAGAGGTGATCTCTGCCTAACATACAAAGCTATGTCAAACACAGAGCTGTTGGACATGCTCCACTTAAAGAAATCTCAATCTCTCCGAGCTTCAGCCCCAAAACCCGGACTGCAATACAAAAGGAGGTGGTGTATCCATTTTCATAAAGGATACCCACACCTCCAGGTTAGTGGCACAGCACAAGGCCTTGGAGACCATCCAAGTGCAACTAACAGTGGGCAAAGCTGCTTATCAGATCGTAGCCTGCTACAGATCACCTACCTTGTTTCAGAACCCTCACTCAGCATTCCTGAGAACACTGGAAAATATAAAGGTCCTACCAAACACCATGATATGAGGAGATTTCAACTACCCAAACATTGCCTGGGAGAATTACTCAAGTACAAACTCCTTTGCCCAATTCTTCTTAGAGTTTATAAACTCAAACGCCCTGGAACAGCTGGTCACCATGCCCACTAGAGGTGACAACATACTGGATTTGATCATCACCAACATGGGGGATCAGTGTTCCACACCAGAGGTAAACCCCTCACTGATAAGATCAGATCATAAAGTAATCACACTGGACATCCACATCCCAACCCCACCCCCAGTCAAGGAAACCACTGTGAAAAACATTTCAAAAGCAAACTTCACACTTCTCAAGACCGAAGTGGAAAGTTTCAAAGCCCCCTTGCTACAGGATAATGCTATCCAATCCGCAGAATCCTTTACAAGTGCATTATATGAGCATCTACAGGGATGCATGGACCGAGCCATCCCGAGTAAAACCAAGACTCACTCCTCCAAAAAAAGGAAACCAGTCTGGTGGTCCTTGGCCATAAATAAGCTATACAACAGAAGGAAGAAACTACTACATGACAGAGCAAAATTCCAAAAAGGAAAGGCATCACTGATCATTATTAGCAAGAAACTACGATCACTCATAAAATCATCCAAGGCCAGTTTCTAAATAAAAATTGCCAAGGAATCTAAAGATAACCACAAAGCCTTCTTTAGCTATATCAGACATTTAGGTGGCAACTCTCAGATATGCTTTGAGCTACTGCAAAATGGCAAAAAATACACTGAACCAATTGACATTGCCAACATCCTGGCGGACAAGTTTAGTGCAAACTTCACCCCCCCCTCCCCCAAAAGGGCCTGAGTCCATCCCAGAAGAATGCAGAGCCCCAGACATCACAGACATGCAGGTAAAAACAGCCCTCTCCAAATCTAAGAACACAGCATCAATGGGACCGGATGGTGTCCCAGGCTGCGTCTTACACGAGCTCGAAAAGGAACTAAACCCTCACCTAAATTCACTGTTCAGACTCAGCCTTACCACAGGCTATGTACCCAAAGAATGGCATACAGCAACAGTCATCCCACTCCACAAAGGTGGTCTCACAACAGAACCTGGGAACTATCGCCCTATAAACCTGACCATCTTGGTCTGCATAGCTATGGAGCGAATTATTATGGAACTCATAAACAGAGACATTGGGAACCTCCAGACACTGGACCCTACCCAATTTGGCTTTGTTAAAGGCAAATCCTGCCTCCTAAACCTAGTTGACTTCTTTGAAACAGTTACCAAGGCCATAGATGAAGGGAAGGTAGTCAACACAACATACCTGGACCTCACTAAGGCCTTTAACACCATTCCCCACTCTGGCATCATAGACAAGCTTACCAGCTTGAACATTAACCCCTATGTCATGAGATGGGTGGCCAACTGGCTCACAGATAGAACACACATGGTCAGAGTTGTGGGTGCCATGTCTGACTCTAAACCAGTCACAAGTGGCATCCCACAGGTCTCGGTCCTGGGACTCCTCCTGTTCAGTATATACTTCTCTGAGGTACAGGCAAGCATGGGAGGACTATGGCTGACCAAGTTTGAAGATGACTGCAAACTGGGGGCCATAATCGAGTCTCTGGCTGACACAGACATCCTCCAGAAGGGTCTTACAGAGACAGATACCTGGTTTCAAAACCATGGCCTCATGCTGAATGCCAAAAAATGCATAGTCATCCCCTTTGGAAAAAACAAAGTGCCCACGAATTACCACATAGGTGGTAATCCACTATGTACAGAAATTGTAATTAGGGACCTGGGGACCCAGGTAGATAGTAGCCTCTTGTTTGATAATCACATTGCCAAAGTGGTTAGATATTCCTTCTATGTAACCCACCTAATCACGAAAGGGCTCACCTCTAGATCAAGAGAGGACATTGTGCCCCTCTACTCATCACTCATTAGGCTCATAATAGATTACAATGCCCCATTTGGTATGTACCTTAATTGGCACATGCAACAGGTGGTAAGACCACAGAAGCACCTCACCAAGAGGATCATGGGCCTCAATGAGATGCCCTATGCAGCTCGACTAAAGAAACTCCATCTCTACTTGGTTGCTTACTGCCTGCTCAGAGGTGATCTATGTCTGACGTATAAGGCCATGTCCAACCCAGAATTAATGGACATGCTCCACCTCAAGAAAAACAAATCTCTTAGAGCCACATGCTCCAGTGAATTAAACCTCAGCAAAGCAATAAACAGGATGTGCTGGAGGGATAGATTCCTGTACCAGAGACTACCCTCGATGTGGAATAGAATCCCAGTTGATGTTAGGCATAGCCCCTTGCAGACACTCTTCAAGAGGAATCTTGACGAGTGGATGGGAAATTGTAAATTTACCCCTGGGATCACTTCAGTGGCCCTGCTAGACAGAGGCCCAGGAAACTAATTTAAAAGGGAGGCAAAAGCCAACACATTCTGGCTAGGCTTATAAATGTCCTTGGGCAGATAGCCTAGTACCTACCTATGAACCTATGAACCAACACGCTCTAGGGACCTAAACCTTGTCACCACAATAAACAGAACATGCCGGAAGGATAGATTCCTGTCCCAGAGACTTCACATACTCCAGAATAAACTACCTATCTATATCAAACAAAGTTCCTCATTAGCACTCTTCAAGAAAAATCTTGATGATTGGATGGGAAAAAGGAAATTTATCCTGGGGATCACTTCTGTGTCTCTGCTCGACAGTGGCACAGGAAAATAAATTTCTTGGGTGGCAAAAGCCAGGGTACCTTTTTGGCTGGGCTAGTATAGGCCCCAGGGCCAATAGCCTAGTACCTACCTATGAACCTCTGAGCCTTGCCTAAAAAAGGTAATATGGGGACAGCAAGAGCCTTGGCCAGTATTCAGAAGCATAGGGGTGACAGGTGCAAACCATCTGTAGCGAAGCAACATGGCTTGTCTATCATGTCATCACAGGCAGACAGAGACTGAATCCCCTTTGAATGACACCAGAAGCTCAGCCAATTGTTGAAGTTTATCATCTTTCTGTTATATTGCAGTATCATGTAGGTGAAGGTAAGATGCTACTCAAGGTTTGACCCTGTGTGTGCCAGCATGTGGTGCATCAACCCATATATGATATGGTCATGGCCTATGCATACAATACACTCACAATACACCTAGTATGATACGCCTGCTGAGGTTAGCAAATGTGAAAAAAAAACATTGTGCAAACTGTCAGCAAGTAATGTCTGTATTGCACCCTGTAACTCCATATTGCTTGCTGAAGTGTAAAGACATACTTAGTTTGGATTAAGAACACCGCACTTGCCAACTGTGTGTGTGTGTGTGTGTGTGTGTGTGTGTGTCTGTCTCTCCCTGGGGAGAGAGCAACCTTTTTGGAGACTACTCACACCCCTTAAAAGTGGTATACTCATCTTTGTCGTCTCATGATGTCAACATCCTACAGATATACTGTGGAAAGAAAAAGCTCCAGTAATGTGTATGGCATGTTGTATAAATGTATATTGTTGTAATATCATAATGTAATTATGTAGGGGTTTGAATACTGCACTTGCCAACTGTGAATGTGTGTTTCTCCCTGGGGAGGAGCAGCCTTTTTGGAGACTAGTCACACACCTTAAAAGTGGTATACTCATCTTTGTCAAGTCTGATAATGTCACCATTCTACAAATATACCTGTGGAAAGATAAAATCCCAGTAATGTGTATAGTGCGTTGTGTAAATGTGTACTGCTATAGTATCATCACGTAGTAAGGTAGGGGTTTGAATCCTGCACTTGCCAACTGTGTGTGTCTCCCTAGAGAGGAGCAATCTTTTTGGAGACTACTCAAACACCTTAAAAGTGGTATACTCACCTTTATCAAGTCTGATGATGTCACAATCCTACAAATATACCTGTGGAAAGGTGAAGTCCTAGTAATGTGTACAGCGTGTTGTGTAAATGCATACCGCTGTAGTATTGTAATGTAATTAGGAAAGCATTTGAATCTCGCACTTGCTGACTGCGTGTGTGCTCAGGTGTGTAACACTGTTGGCCAATGTGGAGTGGGTTTTGATTTTTCTAGTGTATGACATATCACAATGACAATTACATTACACATGTAAGGTAGCTTTGGGGCAAATCCATATACATACATGTGACCTCAATTATTTCATAGGTGGGTACTCTGCTTTCTCCATGAATGCATCTCTTATCTTTGCCAGAGCATGCTGGTGCTTTCCAGATCTTAGGTCACTTCTGTATGCTTGTGACAAGCTTAGCCACTGCAGTGATCCCTGGGCTACATCTTCCGTTTCACATCCACTCATCACGGTTTCTACTGAAGAGTGTGAGTAAGGGTTTATGCTTGCGGTATATTTGAAACCTGTTCCAAAGCAAGCAAAGTCTGGCAAAGATGACTAATCATTATAGGTGTGCAACAACCTCTGTGGATCTGCATGCAAACCCTTTACTGATTATGTGCTCCGCAGAGGGATTTCCAAAACCCTTTGGCAATGTGATTATCAAAGGAGAGATGACTTAAAACATGGCTCTTTGTATACATTAGTACCTGTTCCACATTTTGGGGGCTACTACCTATGTGGTACTCTGGGGATACTTTGTTTTCTAAAAGTGGAAAACTATGCTTTCTTTGGCTTATAGCTTTACAGCATGAGTTTGACACCAGGTATCTGTCTGTATGATACCCTTTTGGAGGATGTGTGTGTGTCATCTGGAGAATAAAGTATATCCCACAGTATGCATTGTCATCAAACGTGGGCAGACATATCCCTACTGTGTTTGCTTGTCCCTAAGAAAGTTATATGCCAAACAGGAGTGGTCCCAGGACTGAGTGCAGGTGAATACCACTTGTTACTGGCATAGAATAGTACATGGAGGCTGCAAATGTTACTGTGTGTCCTACATTTGTGCGTCAGTTGTCAAGCCATCATTTAACAATTGTTTATGGTCAGTCTGTTGAGGTTATGTATAATACCAGTATGTGGGATGGGTATGAATTGCTGGTGAGCTATAGCTTGGCTGTGTTGACCTCCCCTCTCTCACCTACAGCCTTGTTGACTGGCTTGAAGTCTACTAGGTGTAGGAGCCATGATCTGGCCTTTAGAGAACCTAAGTGGGTATGGTGCAGTGTTTTCAGGTTCATAATGTCTCTGTTAATGAGTTCCATAATGCTGTGCTCCATAGCCTTCCAGATAACATTGGTCTGGCTTATAGAGTGAGAGTTTCCAGGACCTGTTGTACTTCTACCCTTAATCAATTTATGTTAACATTTGCACTGAGTGTGACGAGGGTGGACAGGTTTAAGAATAAGTATATTAGAGGGTCAGGCCAGGTTTGAAGGTTAGTAGACCATGCCAGATAGGCAGGATTAAGTTGGTTTGTACATGTGCTGAGGAGGGATGCAGAGTATATTGTGAAATAGATGCTAAGGATGAAGCCACCAGGTAACAGGAAAAGAGGAATACCTAAGATGAGGTTTATGGCTGTGGTGAGAGAGGACATGCAGGTGGATGGTGTGATAGCGCAAGATGCAGAGGGCAGGAAGAAATGATGTACTGTGGTGACCCCTAATGGGAGCATCTGAAATTAGAAGAAGAAGAAGACGTAGCTCAACCCTTGTGGACTGTGAACACCATTACCGTGTGTCATTACACAAGTATATAACCTGTATAGAGGCTGCATCTGGACAGAGCATTTAGGTGAGTGGAGACTTCATATGCCAGCTTGTGTATGACACAGCCAGGGACACTGTCCAGTATCATTGCCACTGTGGTGTATACATTGTTAAAGAGATGTTTTAACTAGAGTGTCTGTGAATCATCAGGTTTTACATTCTTCAGGTCTGGAAATGTGGCACTTGTGTAATGACAGAGTGGTGAAATCTGCATTCAAACTATCTGACAAGGAATTGGTAATGTCAGTCAGATAAGTGTACTTTGTGACCATTTACATTAACTGTGACCCGATCTGAGATTTCCCCTGTAGATTATGAACAACACTGAAGAAAGCTTTAGTGTTGTCTTTGGAATCCTTGCCATTTTGTATTTTGAAACTTGCCTTGTATGTTTATTGAGGGATTGTATTTTCCCAATGATACTGACCAGACAGGTTATCCCTTCTTGGTATGTAACTCTTTTTTGGTACAACTTCACACCTTCTATTATACATTTAGTTTATAGCAGGGGTCCATGAGACTAATGCACGTTTACTGTATAAGTGAGAATTTCTTGTGTTTGTGATAGCACTGTCCATGCAACCCTGTAGGTGAACAGTGTGCATTAATAAAGGATTATGCAGCTGGGACAGTGTTAACCTTAGTAATGCAAACCAATGACAGATAGCAACAACAGCATCATCCACAGCACAGTGTCAACCCATGGCATGCACACACATGTGTACTCAAGTTCCAAAATGTGTGTGGTACAATGCATACTGGCCACCAATAGAAAGTATGGAGTGTTAACACTGGCCAATACAGGGTATGTCACCCTGCCCATGTGTCCAATATGCACATACATGCAGACAGTGCACCTCCACCATGTTCACAAATGTACACCTGCAAACCTGTGCTGCACACACACTACACTTACTGTCCAGTGTATAACATATGTTGACACAACTACACACATCAGCCAAGTGGCACATGGGCAAACAAAATACAATTGGAATAAACACTGGTGGAAATAATACAACATTGCTAATTACAACTTTAATGCATCATGCCTGCTCAGCTACACCTTCAAGGATATCATTACACTTTACTGCTGACAACATGCTACACATTCAACCATTGCTATACTTTATTAAAGTCACCCTGTGCATCAGCACCATGTTAGCCTGTTCCTGCATCAATATTACAGATGACAGGAGGTGGCACAGGTTTCATCATATGCACAGGGTGTGTTGTTGGTTTGCCAGATGCCTACACTGAGCCATACAATCTACATGTGTGTGTGAGGGCCATAAGTACTATTATGGGCCAGTCTTGATGTAATGTGTGCGAGTATGTGTTTGCCCTAGGTTTCTGGTTCATGTGTGTGTGTGTGTGTCTGCATGCACACAGTTCCACCATGTGGCTGCCATATACGGGGATTTGTGAGACAGCTACAGACTGTACCTGGCAGGCTTTACAGATCACTGTCTTGGGCCATGGATATGGAATCTGTGCCTGGCAGGGGTGATACAGACAGTATCAGGTATTAATCCAGACTGGGTACTATCCAAAGAGGTTGACATATGTCCACTGGATCCAGGTCCCTGCTGGGACTGGCCAGAGCCACGTGCACGTGGTCTTCTAGGACGGTCTATGGACAGCCCCCCCAACATTGCTGGGGCTGGTACTGGTACTACGGGAGCAGCTGTGACTTGCTGGACATCCATGGTGACCTCCAGCTGCTGATGTTGCTGGCATACATCCACGTCGACGTCTCAACCATCCCGCACTGTCATGACACATGGACATGACATTGTGGAGGACATCCAATGTCTCACCCCAATGTCTATCAATGACCTCAGTGTAATTACATATGGCACCTGCTAGGTCACGGATACTGTCATTTACAGAGGTGTTATGAGCCCTCTGTGCCCTTAGTCCCTGTCTGGTGTACCTCTCCATTCATGTCTGTGCCTCCATAACAGCCTGGAACATGCGTGTGGTAGAAAGAGGTGTGGCACATCTGCCAGGGGCATGATGACCAGCAGTGCTCTGATGAGAACCCTTGGGCATCTGCCTATGTGGTACCATTCCAGACATCTGGCTATGGCTGCTGTGTCCTGATACATGTGCCATAGATACCACACTGTCCTGGCCAGTGCCAACTGTACACTGTCCCTCAGCTAAGGGCAATGGTGATGATGGATGTACAGGCAGTATGACTGTGTGCATGGATGGGGTGGAGACTTGTGTACTGTCAACTGGTAGCCCAACAACAGACCCTGACAAACCTGCCTGTGCCTCAGCACACCTATCCTCATGATCACTGTCTGTCTCAGTGACATCAGGTTCCCTGCTGTACTGAACCAGCTCCACCTTGGCACCTGTGAGAGGAAAACAGGAATCACACTTTAAGACCTGAACATGATGTCAGACCATATGCGCACATGCACACATGCGCACATGCACACGTGCACACATGGGCACATGCGCACATGGGCACATGCACACATACACACATGCACACATGTGCACATGCACACATGTGCACATGCACACATGCGCACATGCACACATACAAAAATACACTCCTCCCTAAAGCAGACACACACAACATCAGCAATTTCAGAACATACACAATAGCAGGTGATGGTGGGGTACAGTATCACAAGCAAAACAGTCATATCACACATGTCAGCATGCAGGACATGTGTTGCTCAACAGCATGTCGTGCAAGTGTAGACAGTCCTTGTTACTAACAGTATACATGGCTTTGATGCATGTGTTTTGTTATTAGGTGATGGGTCTCCCCCTGGAACACAATGCATACATGGACACAACATTGCTGTGCAGGTATTCAATACTCTGTAATGTACTGTGCACCAGAACAAACAGGTGTACATACCATGGCTGGATGTGTATCTGTGTGTCAGATAGGTATCCAGTGCTGATTACAGCCTATGTGTCTTTAGCAAATAATTGTAGACACATTTGTAGCACATGCATGGTGAGTATTCACACAACATCATCAGTGGTGCATGGATAATTAATGGAATACCATTCAGCCACATACCCAATGAACGGTACTTATGGTGAGTATAGATCATATTGTAGACATGCCAGTGTCATCCATGACATGGCATGCTAAAACACAACTGCATATTTAAACACTACACATACCCAATGTGTGTCATATGACCTAGCCACTCAATAGCATCACAAGAGATATATGTGTCAGTTGTGCAAATGGTGATTGGTATGCATATTGTTTAGAGGTGCATATGAGTGCACACATGCAACATTAAGGTGTATAGCAAGGTACATAGCCATGAAAGCTATGTGTAGTACTGTGGTTATAATAACCAGATGAGGTATAGTACCATAGGCCATCAACATGAAGCATCATGTGGTCACTCAAGGCTACAAATGTTTCCCAAACCAGCACTACTCATGCTCTACCGGAACTGTACTACCTTGGCTACATTTACCATTTCACAACCAGTTGTTACATGAGTTTGTAAGGAGGCCATTAAGGAGCCTTCCCTGAAATGAATGTGTAGTGTGTTGCAGAGTGTTTAAATACCCCATGATAGGCCTCAACCCCTCAGGTATATTATGTGTAATGTTTGGATGAGATTTTGGATACTGGAGTGTGTCTTTACAGAGGGTTTGGGAATCCTTTATGTGTAGCATGTTAAAATGCTCTGTGTATGACATAGATGTGTATGTTATGTGCATGTTGAGTATCAACTGTGCCTATCCAATGGTCACTACAGTCCAGCCACATTTGTTTGAGATGGTCTGGGTATTGCATGTGTTTGAGGCAGCTAATCACATTAGTGAGATGTGCGTGGTCTTACACCAAACATGCACAGCATGCATTATGGGTAGGTGTGTTACATGTGTACATGGCCTACACCTTAACTATGACATGCACTTTTTATTTACAATAATAAATGTAGAACACACTCACCAGCATCTGTCCGCTGCCTTGATGTCACTCCAGAGGGACCTACATAGAGATGAGACAGTTTGTCAGTGGCCACAACTGTGGCATTGCTACTGTGTGTTTGCAATCTTACAGTACAACAGTTTACATTCACAGGGCTACAGATTATGTTCCAAATGATCAGTATTGCACAACAACAGGCTCCACATCTTTTAATGACACTCCACATCTCACATATGCATGATCCAACCTCCATCATGGTGTATGTCTGCTGCTGTTGTTGTTGGGCAGGTGCCACCAGGCTCAGGAGCAGCTCCTCCACTCTGGTGAGGGGGGGATGGATATTAACACCACCTCGTGTTGCAAGCTGTTGTCTCCGCACATCAGCAGCACGCTGACGGACATGTCTGAGAAGATCACTGCAGTGGTGGCGTACCTGCTCATACGTCCGGTTATACAGTACAACTTCATTTACCCTGTGGACAACATCTTGCCACATTGCAGTACGCTCCTGCTGGTCCTGGCTGGTTCGTGAGAACATGAGACTGTAGTGTTGAATAATACTGGTAGTAATTATGTCATCTTCAGCACTACTGTAACTGGGGTTCCTGTGATGTGCCATGATCCCTGGAATACATAAATATGAAAATATGTCTGAGCAAGTCATATGGCACATTTAGCATTATACAATACAGATATCACTGAACTGCCATATATAGTAACCTATTAGCTAACCGGGAGTGAAACACTTTAACTGCCACTTATCACTGCTCACCCCAAAACTGCTTGGAAGTGCCTGGCTCACTCTCAATCTAATGAACCATGTTCTGCACAACAACAAAATAAAATCACTATATAAGACTATACAAGAGTACCTGGCACACTGTATGCAACATGATGCACCACCTAGCCACAGCAGATATACATCAAGCTGATATGTAAAGAAATATATCATCCATCACAATGAGTGTAAGGTCCAGTAAATGTATTACTATCATACCACACAACTTGTTAATGGCAAACCCATGTCCAAAATATGTGCACAATTGGGAATATAGGTTGCATACTGCTATAGTACACTATGAATGTTGCAAGATACACAGTTATATGTTTAACCACACATATGTCAAAGGACATGTTACAGACATAACCACATACACATCAGACATAATTACAGGACACAAAGGTATGACAACCCAGATAAGCTTTCAGTGTGTACTATACAGCACTGTGTGTCAGAACTTACACAACCTTAATCTTGAGAAATGTAATCTATGATGAATACAGGGACAGTGGATGCAAGCAATGTGGACATACACCGTACTTTGCTGTACAGGCCCAAAGCTTCAAGTAGTACTACAGTACACACAGGATTTGGATTCAACACCAGTACCAATTAATAATCAAAGATGTAGTGCTTTAACCTCCAATGACATACCCTAGTTAAAACCAAGGGACGTAATCACACTGTATGCAATAGCACTTTTTCTGCCTAGCAACAGAATACACAGCTTTTGCTACGATAAAAGCAAGGACCCATAATACCATGACATAAACAGTTTCCCACTAAGCTATCCCACAGATACATATCTTTGACGTATTCACAAACACATTGACCATCACAGTCAGTTAACAGTACAGAGAATCTGAAGATGAAAATAATAAGAAACGCTACTATCTGAAGGTCCGACTCGATGAAAAATCAATATTGTAAAACAGAACGAAGATGGACCACCACATAAAATAAAATAAAAATAAAATAGACTTTTAATAACAAAAATAAGCGCTTTCACGTACCATCAATGTACGCTTCATTAGATCTCAGAATCTATTGTAACAAGTAGATGTAAGTGTGTATATATATATATATATATATATATATATATATATATATATATATACATATATACATATACATATACACATCCATTGGTGTACATATATATATATACATGTAGGCACATATACATTTCACCTTTCATAGTGAGAATATCAATTATACAAAGGATGTGAGGTGTACAGTAATGTAATAAAATCGCACAGTCTTGGGATAAATGCATTGAAGGTGTTCACAGCCCAGGTAGCTTTAGCAGGCCTCACTGGCTTCAACATTGCAAACTGAACAAACCACCCGCAGTGTTTAACCACCACATGTCATATACCAGCACTGTATGCTGTCTTGTTTGTCACACACTAAAACCTACATACAAATATGCACATACTAACCTTCACCAACATATATATCTCCACCCTTTACAAACAGTTGCAATATGCCCCCTGCTCTATTCACATATACAGATGTGAATATATATATATATATATATATATATATATATATATATATATATATATATATATATGAGAATATATATGACACATATATATTTCTCCGTATGTGTGTGACATACACACACAAGGTCCACACTATTGTAAGTCCCTAGACCTCACAGCTGAACTGTTGGGCCTTGCTGCAACACAAACAGGTGTCACATATGAACACACACTAACATTAGGTGGGGTATATATGGCTACAAATGCTAGATAAGCATACTAGACTGCTACAGCAGTTGTCAATGCTAAGTTACACTTTAATATGACTATCATGCATGTGTTGTTCTGTCACACCCATGTTTATATAATGTCAGCGCTAACCCCCAACAGCCATTGGCCACACTACTGTACAGAACACAGATAACATGGATCAGATCTTTGACATTTAATGCTGAGCTACACATTTCACAGGTATGTCCCACTGTCCACAGGTACACACTGTATTGTCCATAGCAGTAGTTCAGCAGAACATCTATGCATAAATAAGTACTGCTGCCACATATGAATGGTTCATATTATGTAGACTATTCTTCAATAACATCTACTACATGCCAGTAAATACATATATGTCACATACCTTTCCTTTGTATGATTTGGTAAAATTTCTTTTTTTTTCCTTTTCTCTGTCTCTCTCTCTCTCTCTCTCTCTCTGTCTCTGTCTCTCTCTCTGCCAGTCTCTGTAGTAGAGTGATTGAGTTTGTTGGCAGAGATTGTAGCCTGCTTTTGTAGGTATTTGCACATGAGCATGTGATGGCCTCTGCACCAATTAGTGGCCACCACTTGCTAATTGCATGCAGCCTGCTGTGTAGTAATTGCAGTAATCACTGTCATAGCAACCCAGTTCTATAAATTGCTAACTCAGGTAGGCGTGGCCCTTTCAGCTTTCTGAGATGGAGATCATCCTTGTTTGCTGTGGACATCATTGTTTAAGACAGAAGGTTGGTATAGTTCTTATATCAGAAGCCAGGGGTGTAGCCAGAGATTTACATTTTGTACTCAGACCTAATGTTGCTGCTTCCAGTGCCCAGTTGTCAGTGTAGAAATGTACTCACCCCTCAAAATGCTAGCCCAAGATACATGGAAAGATGTACTTTCTTTTCAACTTTTACAATTAACTGCCATACAAAGCTAGTTATTGAGATGTATTCCTTTGGCACAAGAATTCTTTGTGAACTGCTATACTGTGAGTATTCATTTACTCAGTTCTAAACAGTTTGTGCTTTTTTAGTGTTGACATTAGCACAAGCTACTCAGAAAAACTGGACACATGTCAGTACTGTCAGTATGCTTACCTACATCCTTGGTAGACCCTGCACACACAGGTATATTGTACATTTGGGTAGGGGTGCAGAAGTACAGAGAGCATAAGTATTAATGTGTGGATTTTATCTTGCTGGACTTACAGGGTTGCTGTGTACATGTTAGTTTATCAAGGCAAGTAGTCTGTCTGCGTAACTCCCAACTGTGGACCTATCCACATGGTAGCCAGAGAATAGCCTGCTATTTTTTGTCTGTGCACCACACAGGTCTTTTCAGCAATAGAGCAATGGCATTGTTACAGTTGGTTGCTATCAGTACATGGCTACAGGGTATGCTTCCGAAACTCATTCCAAAGCTATTTGCACAGTGTGTAACAGCAGATAGGCTGATATGCCTCTGTGTTTCTGCCTCTGCCAGACCTCTCAAACACTTAGGTACATATTTGAACAGACTCAGGGAAAAGTAAAGAAAAAGACAGGGACACATTTAAAATGTTAGTGCCACTAAGTTGAAACATTGAGAGAATTAGAGCATATGAATTAATATACCTTTTCTGAAGTAAAAGAAGTGTCTAACTCTTAATTATTGTCATTATTCATTGAGTGTAATTCACCACCTTTCTGGCCAAAGTCAGTAGTTTTAGGAGGGATCCAGAGGGGCAGAGCTAAAATTTGTGTCAAAATCAGGGACATCCCTGAAAATTAGGGACAGTTGGGAGGTATGGCCTCTGCCCTAAACAGATATGCCAGTCTTTGTCCTGCTGTGATATTGTGTGGGGTTGTAAAGTGATGGTGTAACATTATTTCCTGCTAGAATGGCTGCTTCTCTTATCACAGTCATGTAACGTAATCCCACAACAACTGTTGGTAAAGATCCACAGAACAAGTTGTGTGGTACGGCATTCCTATTTTTCCTTTACATTCACTCATTCTGATGCATGATATATTTATTTCAGCACCAACTTGTTGTATATCTACTGTGGCTTAGTGGTACTTCATGTTGTGTAGTGTGTACAAGGTCTGGTGTTTGAGACTGTTAGAGGTGTTTTATTTTGCTCCTGAGCAGAACAAGGGCCCTCACGTACAGAGTGACTAAAGCACTTTTAAGCAGTTGTAAGTGAGTTTGCATGGGTTTGCACGATGCTTAGCAATGCTTAGCTAAACGCAAACAAGCGCACACTCGTGCAAACCCGCTAACTACTGCTTAATAGTGCTTACTCTTCCTAACCCCCGCACTCATTTCTTTGAAAGAAAAGAAAAATGGGGAGGTAGGAAAGTGGTGAAAAAGGGGCACAAAGAGGGAAAGACAGTATGGAAAGTAGCTCGGGATGTGCAGGACGGGTGTAGGGAAGGTCCATAGCTGCCCATTTCTTTAACAGCAACAGCTGTGCATATGCAATAAATTTGGAGTTAGATATGAAACCTTCAACCCCTGAGAGAGGGGTGAGGACAACAAAGTATGTTGTAATGCCAATTAAATTACATTTTATGTGTCCAGTGGACATGTGTGCAAAATGGGCAGCTATGTATGGGGCGTAATTTTTTTTTGGGAGCAGATTGCCCTTTTCTTTTTCAGGTGAGAGTGGAATGTGGGGTAGGGGAAGTAGGTATATTTGGGGAGGTAGGTTGGGGAGGTAAACAGACTAGACAAACAAGATGCATACAGGGGTCGTATATGACACATGTGGTGGGTGAACACCTTTGATGGGGAGGGATGTTTGGAAATCGCAAGCCCATGAGCCCACAGATAGAAGGGACTGAGGTCCCCACCCATGGGCAGTCACCACTGCACCTTCACAGCCCACAGGGTGGCTGTGCTTGGGGTTGTGTAGGAGGGGCAGGCTGACCCAGGAGTTGTGCCACTCGTGTCTCAAGCTGGCATAGAGTTTCTGCAACAGAACGTTCAATCTTTCTACGCACCACAGCCCGGACCATTCAAAGGGTGATAGGTGACCCTCCTCTGCCCATGCTTGCATGGGGGGGCCGAGCCCCATCCCCTGCAGTGCTTCCACAGGGCCAATGGAGGAGGAGGTCCCAGGCTTGGCACCGGACCTACTGGTGCCAGGTGCCATGGCCAGCTGAGGTGGGACAGGTGGGTCCGCTGGGACCGGCCTTCCCATACGAACTATGTTTTGGAGGGTTTAATAAAGATATGGGTTAGTAACAGTCAACAGCATTCCCAATTAGTTATAACAGCATGCAGAAGTATTCCCATTAACCCAACACATCAGATTGTCAACAGTTGAAAAGCAAGCATAACACATGCATATACAGAACAATAGTGGACATTACAACAGCATGTAGGTTGAATTGATGGCAACAGGCCACCAATATTGTGGCATTTTAACAGGGCACATGCATAGAAATAAATGCAAATATTTATAAACCAGTAGGACATATGTCCCAACAAATGTTTTGAGATTAGACATACCGATTGAGGTGTGGAATTGCATTATTTTATGCACATACAGTAGGGTGGAAAAGGATAGCTCAATTAACAACTTATATATCCTTCTAGTTTTCAGTACATTCCTATTAACTGCAGTTATATGCCCCTTACATGTATTATTACACTATCCAATGTCCTTATATTGTGCAATTGGATTTTGCTAGATCATTATATACATGAGCTGTATCTTACATACAAACTGTCCAAGATGCAGATGTTACTGCTACATATTTTGAGAGTTGCTCACACACACTACTGTGAAGATTGTACACCGACAGCTCTACTTTCATATAATTATATAGATATGTTCAGGTGAAAGTATCAGTTATATGTTAACAGCTCCCTACATTTCTGGCAGCACACTGCCATTTCTGGGGAACACAATACCAAGTTACTCATGTGCCAGATTAACCTGTACATGCTGGGCATGAACCAGCAGTTGAGGGCTGTAAATATGCATAAAAGCTACTGGCACTCCCTTCATCCACGTTATATGGGCCTACCCAAGTGTGGGTTAACACTGCTTAATACAACAGTACTATCTGTAAAATGCAACAGTACAACAACAAATCAAAGAAAATGACACAGACACACTCCAGGAATTATACATTTATTAAAGGATTATTACACCTTTATTTATTGGGTTAAAACACTTTTTGAAGGCTCTCTCATTTATTTTATATAACAGTACATGCAGAATAATTACTAACCTGCCTGATGACACAGCTTTTGCAACCTATCTTCATGGGCTTGCTGATTCATAGCCCGGACACAGGCAACTGTGAAGTAAATGCAGTGATATTGAGACATACCAATCCATAGTATAGACAAGCATAGCAATTCTTAACTGCTTAATACAATGACTACTTACTCAGTACTGGGGCATTAGGCATCGCATGGGACTCCTGGATCCACTGGTCCAGTTGATCCTCCTTACGTCCCTTCAGGTCAGAATAATGGTGCCTGACCTGCTCACCAGTCTGAGGAACGCCAGTGGCACTAGTGAGATCACAAGCAAGACTATTCCAGGCCTCCGTTTTATATTGGGTGCCCTGGTACTGGCCCCACAGGAGTCTTTCCTCATGATTGTGAACAAGGAGCCAAACCATTTCTTTGGTCTCCTCAATGCCCCAGCATTACGCTCGAAATCAAGTGCCTTCTCTAACACCGGCCATGCTGACTGCAGAAGGGAGCTACAACCAGTTATGGCAAGTATTCACACCTATGGAGCTTAAATATGCCTCATTTCCCACACTTATTTGTGATTGGCCAGTTTTGAAAAAACTCAGCTGTAGGCACACCTTCTTAGCTGATGTTGGCAATGTTTAATATTCCTTTGATAGATATGTGGCTGTTGAAAGTGCACAGTTATGAGATGCTGTTATGGCTTAGTGGTTATGTACTGTGACTATAGTGCACAGTATCCTGAGTTTGAACCCTGTCACTGCTTTTTATTTTCCTACTGGCCAGACCTGAATGGTTAAGGTACAGTAAAGGAGGTGTGGCCGTGTTTAGCCAACTTTGCCCAACTTTGCCCAACGTTGCCCAACGTTGCTCAATGTTACTCGACGTTGCCTGACGTTGCCCTACGCTGCGCTGGTTACCGCGGTGCTCAGCTAAGAGCAATTGGTTTTAAATATGCTAAATACTGCTAAAATGTGCTTAGCAGTGCTTTATATTGCTTAAAATAAGTTACTCATGCCTCAGAATGCATAACCATTTCACCTTTATATATATATATATATATATATATATATATATATATATATATATAATTCGTTCACTACTACATATAACATTTGAATGCTTTTTACAAAACTTATACATGATAAATGTCAGGAAATATTTTTGTATACAGATTTCCAACAGAAAACGAAATGTGCAGTAGTGGTTCTCGAACCGGGAATGCCTCCTATTTGTGCAAAGGCTTTAACCACTATGCTATTGCTATTTTGCTTAGTTTGCATATTTTTTTCTTATTATCCTCTTCGGTGTCTAAGCTACTAACAGTAGCTAAGCAATGGGCAATCCCGCGCAAACATGTGCAAATACGGGCAGCTATATTGGAAATAAAACAAAAAAAAAAAACATTTCTTTTAATTTTTAAATGTGTACGAGGCTTAACATATGGGGGAGTGTAGTGTTACAATGTACACATGTGAGCAGTCTCACTCATGTAACTCGATATTTCTTGGGTTTTGTCAGTGCAGGGGTGTGGATTTTTGGACTGCTCGGCAGTCTGACACGCCCCCTACACTCGTCCACGCTCCATGTAAACTTTAGAGTTGAGGCAGTGCGCCCTCATTAATATGCATGGCGTGCTGCCGTCATACTCTTAGACTGGAGGAAGATTACATGGAAGATTAGTAAATCCTGGAGATAGTCTTTGATAAAAAATGTAAGCTATATGTTCTTGAAATGGATTTCTGAAATTTACCTTCTTAGTTTCAGTCCCAATAAGTCATTTCAACTGTCACACTAGTCTCCCTGCTGTCTCCTCGTGTTTCTTTTAGTTTCTGCAAAATAATGAAAAATATGAAAAATATGTAAATAGTTTAAGACATAATTTTTGTTAGAGAACACTTTCACTTTGTCTGCAGATACCTTTTTTTCAAACAATGCTTTGATAAATAAATATCATGGTAATGGGGTTTCTGAGGCCTTATAACATAGATTAGAGTGGTCGTCTTGTAAAGTTAAATATCATTGCATAATTCTAGTGTTAACTTTTTCATATGCTTTAACAAGGGTCTATATCAGAACATCGAAGTATTAAAACTTCGAATGTTCTGATATTGAACACTATTCAGCGAACGCTAAGAATAGCAAAGCTGCAGAACAGCAAATTCTTTCCTTGGGAAAGAATTTGGTTGGCCGTTTCTGTGGCTTCACTATTCTTAGCGCTGTGGTGGAAAGTTACAGGCTGGGTTCAGGTAAGTGTGCGATTGTTTGTACATTAGGGTTAGAGGCGGGTTAAGTGAGTTAGGGTTACGGCGCAGGTTAGGCATGTGTGCAATAGTAACAGACTTTAGGGTTAGGGGCAGTTTAAGTGAATTAGGGTTAGGGCATGGGTTAGGTGAGTGTGTGATAATGACGGACCTTAGGGTTAGGGTTTAGGTTAAGGTAAGTGGGTAGATAGTAGTGTATGTTTAGTTTAGTGTAGCATTAGATGTAGGAATTTAAGTGTATGTGTGTGGTTGCTGTTTGTTTGATGTGCTTGTGTTGTGTGTATGTGTTTCGAGCAGCAAATTTTTTCCATGGGAAAAATTTGCTGTTCTGAATGTTCAATAATTTCATGTTTAGATGTTTTGGGGTGGATGGAATAGTGTTCGCTATAAAGAAACCGTTACAGGTAAAACAGAATATGCAGAGGCAACAGCAATGCTCAACAAGTCGAGGAATAAGGAGAAGAATGTTTTCAGGGGATAAAATAACTCCGAACAGGAGAGAGAGAGAGAGACAATAAATTAACTTATTGTTAATTTGTCAGATTATTGCTTGAATGAGGCTGAAACAGCAATTTTAAACAATGGTTTGACTTTCATACCATCTGCTTGCACCGAAGTAAGTGAACTGCTAACAGATATAAGGTTGTTTGATCATAATATAGCACTAAAATTGTGTTTTAAAGATAATATGAGTATGATATAACAAAACCACATAAGAAAAGTGCTTTTGTACCAGCTATACCAAAACATATTGAGTCATTTATTAGAGCCTGTGAGAAAGAAATTTATGAAAGTTTCTATGAGGGGAACCTGGGTTCCTTTCATAATCTCACAAGGGATCAGAGGTATGCTCTACAATCACTACAAAATAATGAAGCATTAAGCATAAGACCTGCAGATAAAGGAGGGACTGTGGTGATTATGAATAATCATGACTATGTTAGCTCTATGCATGAAATGTTAGATGAAGTGAATACCTATATGTTGATATCATATGTACAATATCTAAATATAGTTAAAAACATCAAGGACAATGTATATGATTTATTGATGTGTAGACAAATTGATGAACGCTTGTATACATTTTTCAGTGTGGATTATCCAAGAATACCATACATCAAAGGATTACCTCAAATACATAAATCCTTACAAAAACTGCCTTTGAGGCCCATTGTAGATGAAGGTGTTTGGGCCACTGAACCCCTCTCAGTTTATATAGAGAGCAAATTAGGTCCCCTTGTTAGAAAAGTTCCTATTATTTTAAAAGGCACTGCTCAGTTTCTGAAAGATTTAAGGGAGCTTAATGAAGGTTCTGTTTCCAGTGATTGCCTTATGGTGACACTAGATGTTCAAAGCTTGCTCACTTGTATACCCAATTAATATGGTATAGAGGCAGTGAGAGATATAATGAGAGGGATGGGGGGGGGGGGGTAGTAGTACTGATGACATCATTTTGATAAGTACATTATTGGATTTAATACTTTCTAATAATATTTTATGTATGAGAATAAGATTTATTTGCAGAAGTGTGGGGGGGCCATGGGCACCCCCCTGTGCATATTCATTTGCTAACATGGTTGTCTATTACTGGGAGAGAGCATTTATTCAATCGTGTTTATGAAATGCACATAAAAATGTATAGGCAATTTGTTGAGGATACTTTTATGTTGTGGGATGGAGGGTTACCTCTTCTAATGGACTTCATTAAGTACTTGGAGTCCACAACAGACTTCTTAAGATTTACAGTGTCTTATTCCTATGTGAGCATTGACTTCCTGGATGTCTCTGTGTATAGAGACATGCTAGGTAAGATGAACACTAAGTTGTTTCGTTAGACCTGCTGGAAAAATAGTCTCTTGAAATACAATAGTATGCATCCTAGACATGTGTTCCCTAGTATTGTCAAAGGACAATTAAATAGCGCTAAGAAAATATGTAATACACATGCAGACAGGGAGAATGAATTTGGTTGCTTACATCAATTGTTTATAGATGGGGGTTACAAGGAAACTGTTTTCCAAAAGGCTAAGCAAACACATTTTTCATCTACATATTTTACACACACACACAGTAGCATTGTCGCCTCACAGTAAGATGCTGTCCGGTTCGATTCTCAGCTAGAGCGTCTTCTGCGTGGAGACATGCGTGAATGGGCGTACCTTTGTTGAAGGTTGTGCATCATGGCTGGTAACTCGGCACATAAAAATCAACTACCAATCATTAGCAGACCGGAGTTCCGCTGTGGCGACCCCTAACCGGGAAAAGCCGAAAGAAGACTACTACTACACACACACACACACACACACATATATATATATATATATATATATATATATATATATATATATATATATATATATATAAAATATGTTTTATGTTGTTGTCTTTCAGCTTTTACCAGTATGTTGTTGTCTTTCAGCTTTTACCGGTTAGGGGTCGCCACAGCAGAACTCCAGTCCACTAATGATTTGCAGTAGATTTTCAAGGTGCCGAGTTGCCAGCTCGACTCCCAACCTTCAACAAAGGCACGCCCATTCACACATATCTTTCGGAACACCACTCGACCTGCGGGGAGGACATGCAGACTCCACACAGAAGGCACTCCCCACACAATAGCTGAGAATCGAACGGGAGAACCTCTTGCTGTGAGGCAACAACGCTACCACTACACCACTGCGGATATGATATGTTTTATACATATATATATTTTTACACTTTTACATATTTATTCAATATTTAACTTATTTAATATATATTTATATGCATTTATTTTTTACATATAAAAAAAGAGTGCACGTTTGATATTAGTGTAGTGACCTACGCAATACTTCTTTAATCAAACATGAAGTCATTCAGAACCATGTATAGTTTGTTTTTATTGTGTATAGAACATATACTTTTTAGAAGTATGTTATTATATAAAAATGTTCTAGTAGTGGTCTTTTACTGTGCATATATATAAGAAGTTAAGAATTCTATTTACAGTTCACTATTAGCTTGATATCAATAGAGTGGCAGGCAGGTGCTTTTTAAAATGTGTGTTTTATATTCATGAGATGAAGTATTTAAATGTTATTAATATTCATGAGTTGATTCACCAATCAATGTTATAGGAAGTCTATATAGGAAGTGATTTCAAAATTACCAACTGTCTGATGAAGTTTAACATATGGTTTAAATGAAAGCACTAACCTGATTTTTTTTATTTTCAGCAAATAAAGGACTTTATGTGACAATTCAACCTTCTAGGTTTGTTCCTTAACCTAGTTTGCTGCCAGTGGAGTCTGTGAACTGCTTTTGTTTCAGTTCAGAGTGCAAACAGTGCAAGTGTTTTTATGTAGGAAAAACATAAAAACACCTTAGAGATAGGATATATCAACATGTATATGATATAAAAAATAAAAATAAACTGAATGCGTTGGCTAAACATATTGTGGAATTTCCTGCACATGAATTTGGGTTTAGGGTTTTGCAAATAGTAGTGAAAGATAAGGCAGGATAGAATTTAAACAATCAAGTGGAACAGGTAGAGTTGAAGTGGATTTTAAATCTGCAAGCACATGTATTTCCATGCTTGAACACTTATGTATGTATAAAACCAGAGCTGGAAGCTTGCCTTCTTTAAATGAATTTACTATTGAATTTTAAGTAATTGGTTTATTAAAATGTTTAATTAATATATTAACTGAGTTTAAATTACTTAGTTGATGTGGTATGACTATATAAAGTGTGTGTATGTGACTACATTTTTACTGAAGACTTGAGAAAGCGTAATGTTTTACATGAAAGCGCTTGTCTAAAATTAAACTACTGCTCTTTTAATCCGTGGTTGTCATCTACATTTTTTTTTTGCTTCACTATAAAGAAACACCAATGCCGCGGTGGTGGTGCTGCGGTAGCGCTGTCGCCTCACAGTAAGACGCTGTCCAGTTCGAATCCCAGCTAGAGCGTCTTCTGCGTGGAGACATGCGTGAATGGGCGTACCTTCGTTGAAGGTTGTGCGTTAGGGCTGGCAACTCAGCATGTAAAAATCAACTGCCAATCATTAGCGGACCGGAGTTCTGCTGTGGCGACCCCTAACCGGGAAAAGCCGAAAGACACAACATAAGGAAACACCAATATTTTCTGAGTGACATCACTAATTGTGGTTTGCCTTTTCCAAACTAATCTGAGCCCTTAAGAAGTATTAGAAAGTTTCAGCAAATAAAATGCATTTTCTTCCCATGGTGACTGTACAAAATGACTTTGTTAAAATATGTCTTTTTTATATTCAGAGTATTGAACACAGGCTCTTCTCATACAATTCCTTGATCTGTTTAAAAATTCACATTTAGAAAAGCCCACAGATCAGGCCAAACTACAAGTTAAATCCAAACCTATTGCAGGGTAAAGAGATTGCAGATCAAATTGAGTCACTAATATCATCCTTTTTAGAATTACAACATGTTTCAAAATTGCCATATGGTATCAAATGGGCTGTTTTCATATCTACTGATTACTAATTAACATAGCATCATATATAAAATTTCATCAAGTGAATCAAATAAACAGTCCTGAACATCAGATTTCAAAACTGGAGATGGAGCTACAATTCATTTATAAACTGTAATGTGTTGTTGGTTGATGAACAGTATAAACCAAAATTGCTTCATTCTTCAAACCTATTATTTGAATAAAAAGGCAAGTGCAATATTCTGAATGGGCTTTACCTTCTTCTAAACACCTAATGAGTCAATTAAAATTAAACTTTAACATTCTCTCAGCTAAAGGTAATGGTATTCCTTACATGCATTCAGAAGACATTCTTAATTTATATTGCACCTCCAAATAAATGTATGCATCCACTAACCCAAATACAAACTCTTTGAATCTCAAGGAATGATGTGCTAGAAATGATACACATTTCTGTAGATTATAGTAAACTCAGCAACAATAAATTAAAAAGAAAAGAAAAAGATATTTACATTTAGAGCATGGCCAAGGATCCAGGAAATCCAGAACATATACTGTCTCTGACCTTTGCATTCCATCAGCTTCAAAAACAAAAGTCCCACAGTCACTTACTTTGGTTTTACTGGTAGAATAACATACAGCATGCAAAACATTACTTAACTTTACTACCGACTGTTGACGTTAACATTAAGCAATGGTTCTGACATTTACACTCAAGATTCTTCAAAACAACAGCGGGGAACAATTCTTCCCTTTGGCTTTATTGCCTGTGGAACACACATTTCACAAAATTATACTTATCAGTTTAGTACAGATTACTGAATATAACATATAATAATAAAATCAGTTCATAAGTTCAACCAGATATTCAAGAAAAATAATGTAACACATGAATGAAAACAGAATAATGTATAATAAATTGGAAGAAAACACTTACCTTGGAATTCTGAAATGTTACCGCCAGCATTAAGCCCTCTTTATTACTGGTAGTAGCCATTTGTGATTTAGAGACAGCCCTACTACAGTGCTTACCTGGAAAAGTTGTAACACGAGGGCAAGCTGCCTTTATAGCTTTCCTCAACTGTAAACGGCACATTCTGGGAGAGATACATATGATAATGAGTGATGTGCTCTCCCTTAGAAATGCCATCATTAAGTGTTTTATGCAATCAAGTGATTCATTGAACTGTCCTGCTGAGTGAATCACCACTTCATGATGCATTAATTTAATCAGTGAATAGGTCATATTCAATCATTTAGCTTGAGTGCTTATTTGACTTGCTTCCTTATCTGACTATTGTTGATCTCTGCATTTGATTGTGAATTGAAGTTTCTCAATTAAGGTTTGGTTACTTCTATTTTTTCATCTTTTTCTTATGTTGCATTCATTTTGTTTTCATAGTTTCATAGTTTAGTACTAGGCTATCTGCCCTGGGGCATTTATAAGCCTAGCCATAGTGATGTGGCTTTCGCCACCCCATGTAATGGTACAAAAGTGTACAGAATATATTTAGAATACTGTGCCTCTGTCTAGTAGTGACACAGTGAAGACCCCCTTACATAATAGAATTAGTTTACTGTGCCTCTGTCTAGTAGTGACACAGAGATGACCCCTGGGGTAAGCCTACGATCTCCCATCCACTCGTCAAGATTTCTCTTGAAGAGAGTCAGTGAGGAGCTCTGCCTAACATGAACTGGGATTCTGTTCCAGAGTATGGGAAGCCTCTGAGTTATGAATCTGTCCCTCCAGCATGTCCTATTCATATTTGTGCTGAGGTTTAAATCTTTAGCTCTCGTGGTTCTGATGGATTTGGATTTTTTGAGGTGGAGCATGTCCATCAATTCCTGATTGGACATGGCTTTGAACGTCAGGCACAGATCACCTCTGAGTAGGCGGTATGCTACTGAATAGAGCTGGAGTTTCTTTAGTCTGGCAGCATATGACATATGTTGGGGACCCTTGATCCTCTTGGTGAGGTACTTTTGGGGTCTCTCCAGCTGTTGCAAGTGCCGGGTGAGGTACATACCAAATGGGGCATTGTACTCAATCATGGGCCTGATAAGGGAGGAGTATAGGGGTACAATGATCTCCTTTGATCTGGATGTGAATCCCTTCATGATAAGATGGGCAAGGTAGAAAGTCTTTCTAACCACTTTGGCAACGTGGGTGTCAAATGAGAGGTCACTATCGACTTGGGTCCCCAGGTCTCTGATTACTTTTTCCGTACTCAGTGGGTTACTGTCTATGTGATAATTTGTGGGTACTTTGTTTTTCCCAAAGGGGATGACTATGCATTTTTTGGCATTTAGTTTAAGGCCAATGCTCCAGCACCAGTTGTTCGTTTCAGTGAGGCCTTTCTGTAGGATGTATGTGTCAGCTGGTGTATCGACTATGGCGCCTAGTTTGCAGTCATCTGCGAACTTTGTCAGCCACAACCCTCCCATGTTTGCTTTCACATCTGAGAAATAAATGCCGAACAAGAGGGGTCCCAGGACAGAGCCATGTGGGACACCACTTGTGACTGGCTTTGAGTCTGACATGGCTCCAGTGATTTTGACTTTATGGGTTCTATCCTTTAGCCAGTTTGCAACCCGTCTTGTGACATATGGATTTACATTTAAGCTGTTGAGCCTGTCTATGATGCCTGAGTGGGGTATTGTGTCGAAGGCTTTAGCCAAGTCCAGGTAGGCTGTATGGACTGCTTTGCCCTCATCAATGGCTCTAGTGACTGTTTCAAAAAAGTCAACCAGGTTCAAATGGCAGGATCTGCCCTTTACAAAGCCGAACTGGGTGGGATCAAGTGTCTGTAGGTCCCCAATGTCTCTGTTTATGAGTTCCATAATGATTCTTTCCATAACTTTGCAGACCAGGCTGGTTAAGCTTATGGGGCGGTAGTTACCAGGGTCTGTAGAGGTGCCTCCTTTGTGGAGTGGGACCACTGTTGCTTGTATGCCAGTGTTCAGGTACATATCCTGTAGTAAGGATAAGGTTAAATAGCATTTTTATGTGCGGGTTTAGCTCCTCTTGGAGTTCACGTAGCACGCAACCCGGGATACCGTCAGGTCCCGTTGATGCTGTGTTTTTAGCTTTGCTGAGGGCGGTTCTCACCTGGACATCTGAGATGACTGGGAGGTTACATTCAGCTGGGATAAGTATTTCTTCTTTTGGGGGTGAGGGAGGGGAAAAATTTGCACTGAACCTGTCTGCCAGAATGTTGGCAATATCTGTGGGTTCAGTGTATTTTTTGTCATTGTGAACTAACTCTGAGCATATCTGAGGGTTTCCGCCCAGGTTTGTAACATAGCAGAAGAAGGCCTTGTGGTTATCTTTAGTGTCCATAGCAATTTTTGCCTCAAAGTTGGCCTTGGATGTTTTTATGAGAGAACATAGCTTTCTACTAGTGCTGATCAGAGATGCCTTCTCTTTATGGAATTTTGCTCTGTCGTGCAGTAGCTTCCTTCTTTTGTTATACAATTTGTTTATGGCTGGGGTCCACCAGACAGGACGCCTGCCCTTGGTGGAGAGGGTCTAGGTTTTATTTGGGATTGCATGATCCATGCATTCTTGGAGATGTCCGTAGAAAGCATTTGTGAAGGATTCAGCATTGTGGGATGTGGTTTCCACTGGCCCAGTGGGCTTAAAGGGTACCATCTCAGTCTTAAGAAGTATAAAGTCGGCTTTTGAGAAGTTTTTCACTGTAGTCTTTTGTGTTGGGGGTGGAGGTGGGATATGTATATCCAGGGTGATTAGTTTGTGGTCAGATCTCACTAGTGAGGGGTATACTTCCAGTGTGGAGCACTTTGTCCCCATGTTTGTGATGATCAGGTCTAGTATATTATCTTCCCTTGTGGGAGAGGTGACTAGCTGTTCCATTGCATTTATGAATTCCAGGAACCTTTGGGCTAGGGTGTTAGGGCTAGAATAATGCACCCAGTCTATGTTAGGGTAGTTGAAGTCTCCCAATATGATGGTGATTGGTGAGACATTCATATCCTCCAATGTCTTCAGGAAGGCTGAATGGGGTTCCTGAGATTGGGAGGGTGGTCTGTAACATGCTACCAGTTGTATAACAGTTTTGCCTATGGTTAGTTGTACCTGGATGGTCTCTGATGCTTCATGTGTTGCCACTAACCTGGAGGTGTGGGTGTCCTTGATGAATATGGACACTCCCCTTCCCTTTTTGGTTAGGCCCGAGTTTTGGGGCCGAAAAGCATGATACGAGGTATAGCCTGGTAGCACTGGGGTGCTCTCAGGAGCCTTGAACCAGGTTTCAGTTACTGCACAGACATCAATGTTCTCCATACTGAGGAGTGCTTTGAGAGCCTGCATCTTGAGATTTAGACTTCTGGCATTGAGCAGCATTACCCTTAATTTTTTTCCATTTTTGTTTTCTAAGGAGGTGGGTTTGTCTTCTGAGCCTTGCCTAAAAAAGGCACTATGGGGGTGGCAAGAGCCTTAGCCAATATCCGGAAGCCCAGTGGTGACAGGTGCAAGCCATCCCTTGTGAAGCAGCGTGGCTTGTCCAGCATGTCATCCCAAGCAGACAGACATTGGATCCCCCTAGAATGACACCAGTAATTCAGCCAATTATTAAAGCTGATCATCTTGTCTTTGTATTGTGGCATCATTCTTGGTGAGGGCAAGATGCTGCTCAGGGTCAGGGTCATACCAGCCTGTGCTACATAATCAGAGATCTCCTCTATGTCTCTTTTCATGTAGTCCAGGGAGGTACATCTCAGGTCATTCACGCCGGCATGGACAATGACAGAGTCATATTTGTACTCGCTTTGGAGTGACCTGAGTGTGTGTGTGTTATGTGGCAGATCCTAGCTCCCAATAGGTAGCTCACCATTACCCTCTCCTTGTTCAGCCTGGTAAGCAGAACATCAGTGTGTCTGACTATAGAGTCACCTATTACCTAGTGTATCAGGCATGGTGTTTGGCCTTAAGGGCTGTGATTGTTTGACACACTGATTTATTGAAGTATGTGTTGCATGTGTTATGTTTTGAGGTGGTGGATTTTTGGGTGTCTGCTTTGGGAGCCTCTGTTGTTTTGGTAAGTTTTTTGTTAGAGCCTCCGAGTATGTCTTTGTGTTATTATGTGTTTGGTTTGCAGTTGTGGTAGGTCTATGTGGGACTGGGTTTGCTGTGTGTGTGGTTACCTTCTCCTCCTGTCTGGTCTTGTCAGTCCTGAGTTGAGAGAGTGTTCAGCCTCCAGTTTGGCTATATAGTTGCATCTCTCACATGTATTTGTGTTTGTTGAGAGGAGGAGAGGGTTGTCTGTGTACATGAGACAATTGTAGCATTGTCTCAAGATTCCCAGATTAACCAGCTCAACCAGAGAGGATGCTAGTAATCTACCACTCGACATGCTAGAATATTATAAGGGAGTGCTGTGCCTTTAAGGGAAGTGGGTACTCATAGGGGTGGTAGGTGGATGTAGTGCTTACTTTAGTTTGAGAGTGCTTACTTAGAAGAGAGGTTTTGAGAACAAGTGCTAGGCTTATAACAAAGTGAGTAGACTGATTATTATAAGAGTAGAGCTTTCTTAAGGGAAAATTTGAAGAGCAGACTTGACGGAGCCAGAAAAAGTTTAACCTTGTTTAACTGTCGCTGCGCTATGCGCACAATCGCGCAAAGCCGCGCAAACACAGATTTTAAACAGGAAACTTCAAAACAGCTAGAAATGGTCCAAAACAACCAAATACTACAAGCTCTTGTGCTGAGGTCACTCCTTCAGGGACAGATAGGCTGCTCAAGACTCCCCACTCCCACTGGTGAGCAAAGAAACTTCCTTCTATCCAAGTAAGGCAATGGACAGCATAGGAATTACACCATAGCCCAGAATACAGCAAAGCCTGTATACTGGTCTAAACTAGTCGAGGAGAGGTGAGAAACAAGGATATTTCTTTGTTTTTTTTTTTTGTTTTTGTGATAGAAAGCACACAGAAATGCAGGAAACAGTAATAAATCAGTTACACAGGCTAGCACACTTTAGTGGGCAGCCTCAACAGTTAAATTTAACAAACAAACAAACTTTCGACCAATTTTCGACCAAATGTAACTTTAAGTGCAGATAATATATAATGCAACAAACAGCTAAAAAAGCTAAGTTTTTTGTTCTGTTGGAGTTTTAAGAGGTCTTGGCTAGGGTCGGTTAGAAAAGTTAGAAAATAATTCCTTTGCAGACAGTGAATAACATTCAGCTAATAAGTGGAAGAAGCTGAGAAACAGCAGTCCTCTTTAACTAGAAAATTTTGGAGGCATCTTTATTTAGCTGGAGTGCTTATTTGACTTGTAATCAAAGCTAAGAACAAGAAATTAAGCTTATTTTGTGTCTGATTTGTACTTTTTCATCTGTATTTTACTGTTTTACTGCATTAATTTGTGCCTTTTGGACTGTTTGCATTGTTTGCGCCTGCTTATTACTTGCACTTTTTTTTGCACTGAAATATTCCCCAGGATTCAATAAAGCAATTTTACCATGCCAGAATAGTGTAGCAGCTTCTGCATGGAATATGGACGCTGAGCAATTCAGTAAACAAGGCTGGGGATGTGCAAGAGCCTGCCAGCACTATTCTGGCACAGACACCACTGAATAATGATAATTACCTCATTTGCTGGTGAAAAATATGCAAATGAGGTGAATTAGCAATTCAGTAAGCAGGCAGGCATCCGTGTCAGAGCAGTGTCCATTGCAGAAATGCATTCAGTTACTAACCATGTACATTTCTGCAAAAATCAAAACAGGGGCATGACAGCTCAAAGTAAAGCATGTATTATGACTATTAGGCATGCCAATGGTCAAAAATATGAACATTGACATGGAAAACAGTTGCAAAATTATAAAAATAAAAGTTATTTTTTGGCCAATTTTGGCCATTTGAGCATAGCGCAGTGGCGCACAAATGAGATCGTGCAGAAGAAAAAAAAATGTAAAAACACAATTCTATGTGAAATATGAATTTTGCCATTATAGTGGGTAGCATGCAGAACCAAAACAATAACAAGTCGCACTGGTTGTTAAGGACATAGGTTCTAAAGCAAAATTTACTGAACAGCAGATACACCTAACAGTGTAGGAGTTATAATGCAGTGGTTTAAGCAGGAGAAGCAGCTGACATGAAAAGGGTGTGTGTCATGCTTGGTGTAAGCACATTGGAGCTCCATAGCTTCCATTTGAGCTTAGCTAAGCTAAGCTCAGCTAAGCAAGGGTGTGTGTCTGAGGCTGCATTTACTTATTCAACGAAATGAGGAGTGTGTTCACTTCCAGGGGAGGGCCATTTCTGCTTAAAAGTGTTTGCATGGCCACTCTTAAATTTGGGAATGACTTGCATTCAACATTACTGTCCATATGCTTGGTGTTTGGGAGCCTAAAAGCTTTCAAGTGTACCACAGTATCTGACATATATGAGGAGCTTGCTACCACAGGCTGTCTGGCTTTCTCCATGTAATGACTTCAGTATTAATCCCCTCTTACATGCAGAGCAATTGCTTTGCCAAAACTACCAATAGGCTTCTGTGTATACTCTGTTGTTTTGGGGTTTTTTTTGATTGGTATGATTCTCCTATGTAAATCTCCAAAAAGAGTTTTGGCAATGTGAGCCTAATACCCTTTTGGAATCAGGTGTAGGTCTCTGCCAGTCCTTGTTAACATATATTTAATGGAGACAGTTTAAACACTTGGCTTAAGAATCAGGTATAGGGTATCTTCTTGGTTAGGCATATTACCCCTTACCCAGGATCTTCTCAAATCCCACAGAAGATCAACACTGAACCTAATTTTGGGAAGAGCATATACATGCTTAACATTTATTAAATTCATGCATCAACAGCATAATGCCTACCTCACAACCCATAATCTGGCTTCTGTGGGTAAAACAGATTTACTAAACTACTCCATTTGTGAGAATACCTCTACCGCAGTGCATATTTTCTAGTCTAGAAAACTGTTCAGTCTATATGGTTACACTTGTTTGT
Organism: Protopterus annectens; assembly: GCF_019279795.1. Lineage (NCBI taxonomy): Eukaryota > Metazoa > Chordata > Ceratodontiformes > Protopteridae > Protopterus > Protopterus annectens. Next base: position 1,250,728,906 of record NC_056732.1, on the reverse strand, counting down.
AAATAGTACCCGACTCAAAGCAGTAAATGATAAATAGAAATGGCATAGCTCTTTTAATGGTATAGTTAATATAATTTCATAAAACAATCTGTTGATATCTGTAGTTAATGCTTGCATTTTGTTTTTATCGTTAAGTCTTCAACTAACAGATATGAAATCTTGCTTAGAATGGCACCTATTTATTAAATCTTTCTTCTTTTCATGGAGACTTTGATTAAATTTCTACCAGCTTACAAAGTGCCCTTATCTCAGTTGAATGACATTTGTATTGCATAACACATTTTAATCTGATGTGATACTAACAATATGGTATTTGGAAGAATATGGATGCAATTTAGCAATTGTACCTTCTTATATTTTTCTTCTAGTGAATGCTTTGGATACCCTGTGAATTTGTGTGTTCTACATACATATGTGTGTCTTTGTACAACATACACACACACACACACACACACACACACACACACACACACACACACACACACACACACACACACACACACACACACACTAGATTAGCTCAGACAGCAGAGGAGACGGGAACACAGCACAGTCCTTACCTATAATCACAGATTACGTAATACTGGAGCAATAAAAAAACAGAAGTAAACTCTAGATTAGAAATGTGAACCATGAAGATTTTAATGACTGCTGCTTCCAACCTTCAAAACAAGTACTGTGTACAAGATAAAACAGCCCTTGTGCCAGACATGTGGTACTGTCTTTAGCTAAACTGCAGCAGAAGCTCTCAGTGAAAACTTGTCTTATTTACTAATACAAGATGAAATACTTAAAGTAGATTTGTGATGCTTTCTGGAAAATAATGTTTGTGTTCCACTGTGGAGCTGTCCAGAAGGCTGTACAAATAAAACAAGAAGTATAAATAGTGATTTGCCAATAGTATACTAGAGCAACGATATAACTGCAGACAGTAGGTCTCAGTATCATTGTGATATCTGGGGATTTTAGGACACTTATTAAGCAACTGAAACAATGTGAATTAAAATATATGAATTATCAAAGTGTTTATTTATATAGAACTACATTAGCAGATCATTGTGACCATTAAAGCTTTATTCTTCTTCTCTTTCAGTTGTTCCCATTAGGGGTCACCACAGCGGATCATCTGTTTCCATTTCTTCCTATCCTCTGCATATTGCTGTGTCACACCAACCACCTGCATGTCTTCTCTCACCACATCCATAAACCTTATCTTAGGCCTTCCTCTTCTCCTGTTACCTGGCAGCTCCATCCTTAGCATCCTTTTCCCAATATAGCCAGCATCCCTCCTCAGCACATGTCCAAACCAACGCAATCGCACCTCTCTGACTTTGTCTTCAAACCATCCAACCTGAGTTGACCCTCTGATATACTGATTCCTAATCCTGTCCATCCTTGTCATACCCAGTGCAAATCTTAACATCTTTAACTCTGCCACTTCCAGCTCTGACTCCTGCCTTTTTGTCAGTGCCACCATCTCCAACCCATATAACATAGCTGGTCTCACTACCCTCTTGTAGACCTTCTCTTTTACTCTTACTCTTACTCTTACTGGTACCCGTCTGCCACAAATCACTCCTGACACTCTTCTCCACCCATTCCACCCTGCCTGTACTCTCCTCTTCACCTCTCTTCCACATTCACCATTACTCTGAACTGTTGATCCCAAGTACTTAAATTCATCCACCTTCACCAACTCTACTCCCTGCATCCTCACCATTCCTCTATCCTCCCTCTCACTCACACACACACATTCTGTCTTAGTCCTGCTGACCTTCATTCCTCTCCTCTCTAGAGCATATCTCCACCTCTACAGGGTCTCCTCAACCTGGTCAGTACTCTCACTACAGATCACAATGTCATCTGCAAACATCATAGTCCATGGGGCCTCCTGTCTGATCTCATCTGTCAACCTGTCCATCACCATTGCAAATAAGAAAGGGATCAGAGCTGATCCTTAATGTAACCCCACCTCCACCTTAAACGCATCTGTCACTCCCACTGTAGACTTCACCACTGACACACTACCCTCGTACATATCCTGCACCACCACTCTTACATACTTCTCTGCCACTCCTGACTTCCTCATACAATACCACAACTCCTCTTTAGGCACCCTGTCATATGTTTTCTCCAAGTCCACAAAGACACAATGCAACTCCTTCTGACCTTCTCTATATTTCTCCATCAACACTCTCAGAGTAAACATCGCATCTGTAATGCTCCTTCCATTACCATTAAAGCTTTTTTGATAATGCGAATGGCAGGTGGCATGCATGAGGTGCCTACCTCATTAAAACAGGACACATGGTGTAAAGGAAAATACAAAGATTATCCTTACTAGCAGAGAGTAAATCTGACCTGCTGCATAGGGTTATATTTTCTGCACAAATGCTGACAGTTTGTAGCACCAGTATAGGTCATCAGTGAAAAAGGTAGCACCGGTACAGGCTGTCAGTGAAAAAGATTTATGTAGGTACTTTATGTGGGGATTAATAAATAATACACCACAGATACCCAGAAATATAATGGCAGTTTAAAGCACAGCAAGCCTCAAGCTTGTGTATTCTCCTGACTTAGCTAGGTAAATATATAACAATATTATATTCATTTCTACAACAGTACAAATATAAAATAATTTTCTGAAAAAAGAATGGATGCAGTAGTTTTAAATCTTTAAATTTGGTTATTTGTCCAATTATAAGTGACATGCTTAGAAAAAGCAACTTTATTCTCAGTTGTAAAACTTACTTCCTTAAATTCACTACAAGGTTTAAAATGACCTTCATCCTAAAAAAAAAACTTCCAGAATATTTTACATAGCTCTGAGCAGTACAATTGCAGCTGTAATAAATAAATTTACAATATGCTCATTTGCAAGTGGTGTGTGAAGAGCTGTGGGACTGAAGGAATGATTTAATTTGTACTAGAGCTGAGACAAGGCAATTTGCCAAAGATTTAAGACCTCAAGAGTCTATGTGATTTGCAGAATCTATGGAGATTCTGTGCAAATATATGTGAAGACAAGGTTTAATGGGGCTGTCAGTGTGGTATCCTTCAGAGCCAGAATTTAAACGCTAGTGTGAGCTTTTCTGAAGGGACACAGAATGAAATGATGACTCTGTTACTGAGGCAAACAACTCCTGTTTCTAAGCATTTAGTTACCTTATCCTGAGAGAAATAAAATTCTGCTTTTGAGTATGTAGAATCATAGGCTGGGGATAATTTGCCTTCCTTTGAGGTTCCGTGAAAGATACCCCTTGTTATTACCATGCTTTATTCAAGGGCTACTGCACAGTTATTGTGGCCATATTTTTTATTATAATAAAAATAAAGTAAATTATAGTAAAAGTTTAAAAATGTAGGCAAATGTATTACCTTTAATAGTTGACATGAGCCATGATCTTGTAAAATGGCTTTCTGAGAGTTATAAAGAACACAATCATAGTCTGTGGTACTCAGGCTCAGGTTAGACATAGCACATTTGTGTTCTATTGACATATTTTACTTCTGGAATTCATAGAGCATAGTTTATGTGGCACAAAACAGAATACCTTGTCATATATTATGCTTCGGTATTTTGGAGAATATATTTGCTCAAGATGGCTTCCCTGGAAAATATAAATGCTTATTTTTGTATTTCTATATTTGTTTGTAGACTTGGATGAATAACCACTTTTGCTTTCCTTTGATACAGAACTTATTTTTTAATCATTCTCCCCTAAAAAAGAAAAGAAAAGTTAATTTGCAATTTAAGAAAAAAGTAGGTTAGATCAAGGCCGGTGGAGCATATAGAAAAATGAAATTGCCACATAGAATAGATAAAAGACAGATGACTTTTTAGCCAATCATTGTTTTGCCTGCCTCAGGAAATCTCTGTTATGGTCGTTAAAAATTCCCAGGCATTACATATGATGGTTATTCTTTACATTGAAAGAGGCTTAAATCACCTCTGTAACAAAGAGTGAGGCCTCTTAGGTCATTATTCATCAGACTCATAGTACTCATGATCATTTGGGGAAATATTTTCAATCCCTTTTCTTCAATTTAATGTATTTATTTATAAGGAGGCCAAAAGAGGACAAACTGCTGTAGTTAGTGAAATTATTAGAAATGGCCTAATAACAGATGCCAAGCACACTGGTTCCATACTTACAAGGCTGGACTAGGACATAATTATATTTAGTTGTATCTCTGTGCTAGGATCCACAGTGTTACAAGGGCTCTACAGTCCCTCACATCAGAGAATATGATTTTGACACTCTGGTAGTCCATATAGATATGAATGACTTTAGGAGCTCAACCCTAAGGGACATGCTGAAAGACATGTTGGATTGGACAATGCATATGCCAAATAAAGGTGAAACACTGGATCTAAATGGAATCCTACTTTCAACAAAAATGATGTTTAAACACAAAGAAAATTAATTGGCTTCAACAACTGATTAACGAGATGCCACTATTCTAGGGTAATCTGGTATATGTCATCTTTTGATGAGATGGTTGACAGTTGAGCTTGCTTTACAAGGGATGACCTCTACCTCTCATTCCATGACTTCTGTGTACAGGTTAATGCCTTTGCCCGTCACATACTGCCATGTTTAAGTAGAGTCTGAATGACAGAAACAGAAAAATGCAACACATATGAAGTCCAAATCTATCAAGGTGGTCTTTCTTGATAGCCAGAAGTCTAAATGGCAAATTACCAGCTCTTACAACATGAACACATCCATATAAATGCTATAACTGAACTTTCTTTCACTGTAGAAATAACACTCTCTTTATACCTGAGATTTGTGGATATCATGCATTCATGCCTGTGGGAAGCTGTGTCGGCATTTGCATATTTGTCAAGACACATTACTTCTAGACAAATTCTCAGAGACCCACAAACTGAATTCACTGAGCTCCAACTTACTCTGAACAAAAAAGTAATAATTTTGAGTGTGCTGTAGGATACCCTCCATGTCCCCAGAGGAACACAAAGGATTCCTTAATGTACTCACTGAACTACCAGTAATGAAAAATTCCTTTAAATGGGCAATTTCAACTATCCTTTGATACCTACAGCTCTAAATTGTATTTGCCAAGAGATTCCTATACCTAAAAAAATTGAAATCCCCCTAGAACAAATACTGAACTAGTCAGCGAACCGAAAGGGCAAAAATTCTAGACCACCTGATCCAAACTGACATAGCCACCACATGCACCAGTTCTTTGGTAAACCCATCCCTGGTTAAATCTGCCCACAGATATGGCACTTTTTCCTTTAAAGTCTCAGACACTTCCAAAATTAACACATTTAAATTTAAGGATTTCAAATGTATAAACCTACTCAAATTCTGTGATGAGCTCACAAAATGTACTTGTAATATCATCAGTTCTATTGCAGTCTCAACTGCTACTTATATAACTATTTCCACCTAACTGTTTAGGTTTGGCTGTTCCTACTATGATAGGTTCATAGGTGTTTATCAGGCTAATGACCACAGGGGCTTTTTAAGCCTAACCATGCATCCCAAATCTCTGACAAGTTCTGGTATCCATGATAAGTGTAAGAAGGGGCTTAGGAGATGAAACATTTACAAGCAGAGGCCTGGGAGATGAACCATTTACATGTTTCCAGTGTCCATTAGAGACATAGATGCCAAGTCAGGGATGAATTTCCTGTTACCCATCCTATTGCCAAAGTTACACTTGAATTGGGTTAGGGAGGGACTGTGCTTCACATGGATGGGGAGCCTGCTCCAGAGATGGGGTAGTCTCTGAGATACATACCTGTCTCTCCAGCAGGTCCAGTTTTGCTGATATGCAGGAAGTTGATCAGAGTAGGGTCTGACAATGCCTTGTATGCCAGGCATATACCTCTCCTCAACAGCATGTAGGAGACATAATACAGGGATAAGGCCTTGAGAGAGTCTGTGTAGGACATTTTACTTACTCCCTGTGTTCTTTTAGTGAGGAACCTCTGTGGAATTTCCAATTGTTGGATATGCCTGGCTAGATAGATACCAAAGGGGGCTTTGTACTCAGTGATAGGTCTGATGAATGCCAGATATAGTGGAACAATGACTTCCTTGGACCTAGATGCCATACATTTGTTTATAAGTTGTGCAACATAGAATGATTTCCTCACTACTGTGGATACATGATAGTCATAGGTTACACTATGTATCTATGTATGCCCCCAAGTCCCTGACTACTGGGTCACTTCTAAGGGGCGTGTTGTCAATATGACAGTTACCAGGGGTGAATGACTTCCTGAAGGATACTGTTATGCATTTCTTGGCATTTAGCTTTAGTCCATGGCTCTGACATCAGTTGTTTGCCTGTGTCAGCTCTTCCTAGAGAACATTTGTGTTGGTCTGGGATAATCTAATATATTGAGAAATTTAAGAACAAGCAACACTGGTGGTCCTGTAATATAAATAAACTGTATAGCAAGAAGAGAATGCTTCTAAATTCTTATAATAAATCCAAAGATTTCCATATCAAAAACAGTGTTAAAAGATGAGCAAGGAACTAAAATCTGCCATCAGGAAGACTAAAGTCAAACATGAACAAAAACTAACATTAGAAGAAAAGCACAAATATAAACCCTTATTTAGTTATATCAGGAAATTAAGAGGCAACACACAAAAGTGTACTGAACTGATACAAAATGTCACCACCCCCTCTGAAAAAAGGCAAAGCCAATATCCTAGCAGGCAGAGTCAGTGCCAACGTTATCCTGATAGCAGTTATCAAACCCCTGCAATCCCTGAATGTATCACATCCGCTATGATCAGGAAAACATCCCATCTCTGCTCTTTAAACCAAAAGTACTATTTTGATGTGTTTAGATAATTAACCCAGATGCCTAATAAATAACACAAAACATGTTGGAGTGGAACCCCACCTACACTTGTTTAAACTAAACAGCCACAGGGCACATCCTGTAAGCATGGATAACCACTGCTGTTATGCCCCTACCTCTGACCTTAGCAGCTAAAGTCCCATTAGCCTGAGTAGTCTAATTTGCAAGGCCTTGGAGAAAATCATATCTAATTTCATAAACAATGATGTAAAAAAAAAACCTGATCCATTATGACAGAAGCAATTTAGCTTTCTTAAGGGTAGAACATTTCATCTGAATATAGCAAACTTCTTTAAGAAAAGGTCACAGAGGCAGTAGATGGTGATCTTTCTGTCCAGATAGCATATCTGGATTTGACCAAGGCATTTGACACCTTCCTCCTTGTTGGGATAGTGACTGAGCTATGAGCTCTTCATTGACCCTTTCAAAGCAAGGTGAACAGCAAACTGGGTGAAAGACAGAACCTGCATTACTAAAGTGTCAGGTGCCATATCAGAAAGTAATAGAGTAACTACTGATGTACATCAGGGCTCATTGTAGGGCTGACTTCTTATTGGCATATACTTCTCTGAGCCCCAACCTGTATATCCAGACCAATGGCTGTCTAAGTTTGTTGCTGACTGCAAGCTAAGTGTTAGTGTCAAATGACCTTCAGATAGCAACTCATTACTGCAAGAGTTGTTCCATAGTAACTATTGGTGTAGAAAAAAATGTTTAAAGTTAAATGTAGAAATGTTGGTGTTGATGCATTTAGAAAGCAAAATTGTTCCCCAATATACAGTACAGCCAATATCCATCTCCAAACTGACAAGATAGTCATTACCTGGGTCAGTAATGGACTCCCCATTGGCTAGCTTGTAATATCAGTAGTCAGACTACCTTCTGTTTAACACAACTAATATATAAGAGCATAACATCCAAATCAAAAGAAGCTTTCATCCTTCTGTATGCAGCTCTGATTAGGGTAACTATTGAGTACAAAACCCATTTTGGCCTGTATTGATCCAGACACATCAGGGAACTTGAAAGACTATAGAGGCTCTCCAGATTACTGGCCTAAGGACCCTAGACTATCAGGTGAGGCTTGAAGCCTTGCCCCTGTACTCAGCCTCTTACAAACTCTTACATGGAGATCTATCTGTGACTTCCAATGGCACTAGGGGACCATCACTGCAAGACCAGCAGTTTCACAAATACCAGAACTAAGTATTTGAATCTCCACCAACATATAAATAAAACTTGGAGGAACAGATTAACCATCCAACATTTACCCCATCGGTGGAAAAACTTACCTCTACAAGGTAAGCAAATCAACACCCTTTCATCTTTTAAATCCAGCCTTGATGACTGAATGGGTATCTTCACATTTATCCACATACAAATCTGCTTTATTTTTCTGCACATGAGGGTACAACTTGAAGGTAGGCATTAGCAAGGTACAAATGGTCTCCAGATTCACTTGCCTTGTAATTATTGTGACCCTCTGATCCCATGAACCTTCATGCATAAGAAAATATTGATTCTTTGGTTTCTTGAGTTAAAAGAACAAAATAAGTACCTCCAGGAATTTATTAACTATAATAACTTAAATATTTTAACAAAGACTGTATGAAATGACTTCTTCTGAATGTTCTAGATGAAATGCTTATAACAATATTTGCAAGATGTTTTTATTTATTTATGTTAACATTTGCTAACAGAAAAGTGTACTTATCCAATGACCCTTTGCATTGATGACTTGGGCCAAAAGGCATTGAAAAAAACAATAACATTATTGCCATAAGAATATACAGTGAAATTATAGACAATTGGTGTGCATGGTACATAAAGTAACAAATACTGCATGTTATGACAACTATATAAAAATGGTACACATATAAATATATGAGAATAAAGATAGACTAGTTTATGAAGTTGAAAAGAGGTGAGAAACCAATACTGTTTAAAGGGTAGATGTTAAATAATGGACAAGACTGTAGACGTTATGAGAAACAGTAAAAGTTACACGACAAAGATGAATAAAATGAAAGATGTTTTGGAAGTTAATAGTGCCCCTAAATTGTCAGAGTTGCCTACTTGTTAACTGGATCAAAGAGGGATGACAATTCCTTGCTTAAGCATAATGATCAAAACAGTATCATTGAGAGTTTTCTTTAACATGTTTCTTTAAGGATCTTCTAAAGTCATTTTCACCAAATTAGTTCTGCGTCTTGAATATAAAACAGAGGTTTACTAATCATACAATCTGTGAAAAAAAGTCTGCTGAAGCAAACTAAGGAAACATTGTGAAATATTTCATGAATCTTTAAATGCACAACATTTTGTGGCAGTGTTGATTGACTGCTGCACATTCCTTATTTATTTGGGTATTTATTACATTTTTACATTTTGGTAACTAGATAACTGGACTGGTAAAACAGACCCTTTTTAGCCAGGTCCACTGGGCAGAAAGTACAATGTTAAAAAATACAGGGACGGATTCACGAAGGCTTGCACAGAGTCTAAGAGTAGAGTAAGACTCCATGCAGCCAACATGTCTGCCGTGTGATCCAGGAACAGCCAGCAGGGGCATGCAAGAGAGCACCTAAAATGACTCTTACACGGACAGGGCTAGGTTATGCAAATTACCTCATTTGCAGCTGAAAGTTATGCAAATGAGGTAAATTTGCGATCCAGGAAACCCTAACCTGTCCGAGTAAGAGTAGTGTTATTTGCAGAAATGTACTCCGTTGTCAACTGAGTACAGTTCTGCAAATAGCAAAACGGAACCATGACAGCTCCAAATAAAGGATGCATCCAATTGAGGAAGCATGCCAATAGCCAAATATACAGCCATTTGCAAATTTTCCCATTGCAAAATAAAAAGAATATATATTTTTTTTACCTCGATCTCCGAAGTTTAAGCGTAGTGCAGCGTCGCGCAAAAGTGCTGTGCTGTAAAAACCATGAAAAAGAAAAATAAAAGCCACAAACAGGCACATTACTCTAAATATTCAACTGCCATGCAAGTGAATGGCAGGCTGAAGACAACATGGCTACTGAGTAGAGGTTGCTAAGGGGGGAAGCTCAGTCTAAGAGATGTAACCAAGCATTAGTAGGCAATCCTATGCAAATGAGGGTAAGGATAGTGAATCCCAATTTCACATGGCATATGAGCAAAGTCCGTGGAATGTAAGAGTAGGATAAGGGGAGTATCAGAGTAGAAGATAGGTGACATCATTTGGGGGGTATGTATGAAAGAATGTAAACTCATTGGAGCAGAGTGGCATGTGTTTGCTGTCGGTTACCTATCACTGGAAGAGGCGTGTCAACAGGTATCCTAGCTAAAGGCAAGAAATTGAAGGTGTATGCCGTGGATAACACTAAAGTTTCTTGTAGAAGTGCCTGCAATGTGTATGCGCGCATGTGCATGCCTGTAAAACTGAGTAAGACTGTGTGCGCGTGTGTGCGCCTGTGTGCATGCGTTTAAGCCGGAGTAAGCATGTGTAAGGTTGTTGAAACCTGTGTAAGCGCATTTGCGCCTGTGTGTGCGCATATAAGCCGGAGTCAGCAGGTGTTAGGCCGTGTAAGCATGTGTGTGCGCATGTGAGCTCATGTGTGTGTGTTTGCGCTTGTTTGCGTGCCGCTGCCCCCTGTGGAAACAGAAAGGGAAAAGGAAGCACAACAAATAGTAGGAGGTTAACCAAGGAGAACTAGCAGAGCTAGCAGGTGAAAACAATCAGAATCAGCCAATTACACAGGCACTACATTAGCCCAGCCCAGCACTTAAAACTCTGCAAACAACTTTCCACTATGTTTTTCTCAGAGACACTGCAACACTGCAGTTAAGCTAATAGAAGTGAAAACTGAAAAAGCTTTACTGAGACAAAGAAATGTTAGGGGCTGCCATTGCTGTTATAAGGCGACATATGCAACATGCTGAGGGTGGTGACAATGCGAATTCTGCTGAGCAACCCACAGTGAGGAGACAGAGAAAAGTGTACAGGCCCAGGGTACCCTACCAGGGGCTACATGAGCTGGAGATAGTGGAGTGCTATAGAGTGGACAGAGACCTCATGCAGCAAATTGTTGAGCTGTGCAGGCCATGCCTCACACACAGAACCAACAGAGGGGAACCCATCCCAGTGGAAGCCAAGGTATGTGTTGGCCTAAGAATACTAGCAACAGGTACCTTCCAGAGACCAACTGGTGATATGATGGGGATTTCGCAGGCATCAGCATCCAGGGTACTGCACCAGTTCCTGAATGCCATGTCAGCACATGTCAGTGATCATGTATATTTCCCCAATTCCCGTGAGGTTTGGGCCAGCAATATGCGTCTTTTCCAGCAAATAGCGGTATACCCTGAAGTAGTGAGTGCAATAGACTGCACGCACATACGCACCAAAGCACCAGCTGGTGAGCGGGGTAGGGCCTACTTTAACCGCAAGGGCTTCCCCTCCATCAACTGCTAGGTCATGTGTGATGCCCAGGGCATAATAATGAATGTGTGTGCTGGCTGCCCTGGAAGCTACCATGATTCCCATATCTGGCATCTGACACAGCTGTACCAGACATTTGCCAATGGGGACATCCCTCATGGTCAGCTAGTGGGGGATGCTGGATATGCACTGGAGCCGTGGCTGATGACACCAATCAGAAATGCCCACACACCTGAACAGGAATGCCATAATGAGGCACACGCACAAACACGAAATGTAATCGAGCATTTGTTTGGGCTGCTCAAGTCACGGTTCCAGTGCCTGGACACATCTGGTGGAGCCTTGCAGTACTCACCAACTACATGTACCCAAATAGTCATGGTATGTGATATGCTACATAATATGATCCTGTGAAAACAGCTGCAGCAGGAGCAGCATAGAGCTGGGCCAAACAGCCCCCCCACCATTGCCAAGGCCATCACAGGCAGAGCGTGACTCAGAGGAGGAACAACCTGAGCATTCTCCACTAGGCAGAAGGAGGCATGCCCAGTATGCTTTGGCCTTGGCAAAGAGGCAACGCATAGCATATACACTGGCTCAGTAGGAACCCTGGAAATGATACATCTCTCTGACTCGCACATATAGTAAAATGGATGCCTAACTTGACACTACCTGTTTTCAAACATGTATAGGGAGTGAACTATGTGCATCCAACATAGGCAGCCCTGCAGCACCACCTGAGGCATGATTGCCATGTTTTAAGCAATATAAAGCAGTGCTAAACAGCTTTTACCACTATTTAGTATATGTAAACAAAATTGCACACACTAAGTAGCACAACTTTGGGCAATGTTGAGCAATATTGGGCAACGTTCAGCAATGTTGGTTAATGTTGAGCAATGTTGGGCAAGTTTGGTCAAAGTTGGGCATAGTTGAGCAAAAGCAGGTAAACATGGTCATATTTGCTTTACTGTTCCTTAAGCAGTCTGGTCTGCCCAGTATGAAAATATGATGCAGTGACAGTCCTCAATCCCAGGATACTGTGCACTATAGTCACAGTACTAAACCATGACAGTATTTCACTGGTAAGCCTGTATGAAGAAATGTTGATAAGTCTATGCAAAGTGTCTCATGGAAACCCTGCAGGTACAGCATAATCCCTGTAGAGTTATGACACAAAGGTGAGCCCTGCAGTAAAAATCCAACTTGATTTACAACACACATATAGTATAAATGTTAATATTGGGCGTGTTCTCACACGTCAACAAATGTAGTGGACTTCACACAGCAACATACTGAAAGGTCACACTGGGCATGCTCACACACTTGAATAAATGAGGCAAATGTCAGGCAACAACATACTGAAAGGCCAAACTGGGCATGCTCACACACTTAGGCCATGTCTGAGTAGAGCAGTGGGCCACACATATCTGGCAGTTGCATGTGTTAACCCAGGAATCTCTCACAATTCACCAATCCTGACTTGTGCACACAATGATATGACAACAGACACATATATAATATATTGGAACCCTGTCATAATCAAATATATACTACAGATACTTAGGTTGTTCATAGAAAGTTGAAAAGCAAAGAAAATAAAAAAAACGGAAATCAGTATCATCAATAAACAATGTGCACTACAAACACTATCCAATCCAGGTCATGGAATGATTATCTGCGAAGGAGTCCATACAGAACCATGACACTTCCTTCAGCTATGTCATAAATAGCAATGTACACTCATATATGTCCTGAGTCAGGGCCAACTGTAAATGACTGACAATGCCAACATCCTGTCAGACAGGCTCATACATACATAACCACCTCCCACTGACAAAAGGCCCTATCATCATACCAGGAGATATCACATGTAGACTGGGTAAACAGCTCCTTCCAAAGCTGAAAGCATGGCATAAATTGGATTACATTGTGCCCCTATATGTGTCATAAATGAACTGCAGAACAAACAGACCCTGCACCTGAACAGTCTGTTGAACCTCACCCTCTCTACAGGATATGAAACTGTTGAATGTGTTACAGCAACATATGGCACACTACACAAGTGTTGGTGCACAACAGACCATGGGAACTATAGTCTTATAAGCCTAAGAAGTCTGATCTGCAAGGCCATGGATTCCATCATGACTGAAGTCAGAAACAGAGCTATTGGAAGCCGATAAACACACAACCCTACCAACTTTGGTTTGGTCATGTGCAGATCATGGTATATGTTTCTGTGTGATTTCCTTTGAGATTATGCCCTTTTTGGAGACTAGGAAAACACCTTAAAAGTGTTATATTCCTCCTTGGCAAGTCTGATGATGTCAGCATCCTACAAATATAACATTGGAAACAAAAACTCCCAATAAGGCATGTAGAGTGTCGTGTTAATGCATATCTCTCTAGTATCATAACATAGTTAGGTAGGGGTTTGAATCCTGCAATTGCTGAGTGTGTGTGTGAGGGTGTGTTATGTTTCTGTGTGATTTCCTTTGAGAGTATTGCCCTTTTTGGAGACTAGGAAAACACCTTAAAAGTATGTTTCTGTGTGATTTCCTTTGAGAGTATTGCCCTTTTTGGAGACTAGGAAAACACCTTAAAAGTGTTATATTCCTCCTTGGCAAGTCTGATGATGTCAGCATCCTACAAATATAATACTGGAAACGAAAACTCCCAATAAGGCATATAGAGCGTCGTGTTAATGCATGTCTCTCTAGTATCATAACATAGTTAGATAGGGGTTTGAATCCTGCAATTGCTGTGTGTGTGTGTGTGTGTGTGTGTGTGTGTGTGTGTGTGTGTGTATTATGTTTCTTTGTGATTTCCTTTGAGAGGAGTGCCCTTTTTGGAGACTAGGAAAACACCTTAAAAGTGTTATATTCCTCTTTGGCAAGTCTGATGATGTCAGCATCCTACAAATATAGCATTGGAAATGAAAACTCCTAGTAAAGCATGTAGAGTGTCGTGTTAATGCATATCTCTCTAGTATCATAACATAGTTAGGTAGGGGGTTGAATCCTGCAATTGCTGAGTGTGTGTGGGGGTGTGTTATGTTTCTGTGTGATTTCCTTTGAGAGTATTGCCCTTTTTGGAGACTAGGAAAACACCTTAAAAGTATGTTTCTGTGTGATTTCCTTTGAGAGTATTGCCCTTTTTGGAGATTAGGAAAACACCTTAAAAGTGTTATATTCCTCCTTGACAAGTCTGATGATGTCATCATCCTACAAATATAACATTGGAAACGAAAACTCTCAATAAGGCATATAGAGCGTCTTGTTAATGCATATCTCTCTAGTATCATAACATAGTTAGGTAGGGGTCTGAATTCTGCAATTGGTGTGTGTGTGTGTGTGTGTGTGTGTGTGTGTGTGTGTGTGTGTGTGTGTGTGTGTGTGTGTGTTATGTTTCTGTGTGATTTCCTTTGAGAGGAGTGCCCTTTTTGGAGACTAGGAAACACCTTAAAAGTGTTATTTTCCTCCTTGGCAAGTCTGATGATGTCAGCATCCTACAGATATAACTTTGGAAACCGAAGCTCCCAATAAGGCATATAGAGCATCGTGTTAATGCATATTTCTCTAGTATCATAACATAGCTAGGTAGGGGTTTGAATCCTGCAATTGCTGAGTGTGTGTGTGGGGGTGTGTTATGTTTCTGTGTGATTTCCTTTGAGAGGAGTGCCCTTTTTGAAGACTAGGAAAACACCTTAAAAGTGTTATATTCCTCTTTGGCAAGTATGATGATGTCAGCATCCTACAAATATAGCATTGGAAATGAAAATTCCTAATAAAGCATATAGAGCATCGTGTTAATGCATATCTCTCTAGTATCATAACATAGTTAGGTAGGGGTTTGAATCCTGCAATTGCTGTGTGTGTGTGGGGGTGTGTGTGTTATGTTTCTGTGTGATTTCCTTTGAGAGGAGTGCCCTTTTTGGAGACTAGGAAAACACCTTAAAAGTGTTATATTCCTTCTTGGCAAGTCTGATGATGTCAGCATCCTACAAATATAACATTGGAAACAAAAACTCCCAATAAGGCATATAGAGTGTCATTTTAATGCATATCTCTCTAGTATCATAACATAGTTAGATAGGGGTTTGAATCCTGTAATTGCTGTGTGTGGGGGTGTGTTATGTTTCTGTGTGATTTCCTTTGAGAGGAGTGCCCTTTTTGGAGACTAGGAAAACACCTTAAAAGTGTTATATTCCTCTTTGGCAAGTCTGATGATGTCAGCATCCTACAAATATAGCATTGGAAAAGAAAATTCCTAATAAAGCATATAGAGTGTCGTGTTAATGCATATCTATCTAGTATCATAACATAGTTAGGTAAGGGTTTGAATCCTGCAATTGCTGTGTGTGTGTGTTATGTTTCTGTGTGATTTTCTTTGAGAGGAGTGTCCTTTTTGGAGACTAGGAAAACACCTTAAATGTGGTATATTCCTCTTTGGCAAGTCTGATGATGTCAGCATCCTACAAATATAGCATTGGAAATGAAAATTTCTAGTAAAGCATATAGCACTTCGTGTTAATGCATATCTCTCCCGAATCATAACATAGTTAGGTAGGGGTTTGAATCTTGTAATTGCTTAGTGTGTGTGATACAGTTGGTCAATGTGTTGTGGGTTTATCTTTTAATACTGTATGATTTATCAGTATAACAGCAGTATGTGCATTGCACACTTCAGGTATCTGTGTGGCAAATACATATATGTACATGTGACCTCAATTATTTCATAGGTGTGAAGCCTGCTTTCTACATGAATACATCTGTTACCTATGACAGATTGTGCTGCTGCTTCTCAGACCTTCAGTCACATATGTATGTTTGTGACAAGGCCAGCCGCTGTAGTGATCTGTGGCCTAGGTCATCTGTGTCACACACACCCATGACAATTTCTATAGAATAGTGTGAGTGAGGGTTCATGCCTGGGGTATATTTCAGACATGTTCAAACACAACAAAGTCTGTCAATAATAGACATTCATTATAGGTGTACAACAACTTTGTGGATATGCATACAGACCCCTTATTGGTTATGTGATACACTGAGGGACTTCAGAATACCTATGGAAATGTGAATACCAAAGGACAGATGACATAACACTTGGCTGTATATACACATTGGTACCCGTTCTACATGTTTGGGGCTGCTACCTATGTGGTACTGTCGGGATACTATGTTTAGTAAATATGGATGACTATGCTATATTTATCTTACAGCTTTACAGCATGGGTTGGACAACAGGTATCTATCTGTATGATACCCTTGTGGAGGATAAGTGTCTCATCCGGAGAATGCATTGCAGGTCACTGTATGCATTTCCAGATGTGTACGGGCATATCCCTAGTGTGTTTGCTTGTACCTAAGAGGGCTATATGTGGCTTTCAATACCACTGGTTACTGGTATAGTATAGTACAAGAAGGATCCAAATGCTACTGAGTTTCCTACATGTGTGTGTCAGCTGTCAAGACATCATCTAATGATTGGTTATTGTCAGGCTGTTGAGGTTGTGTATACTACCAGAATGCAAACCAATGACAGATAGTAACAGTATCACCCACAGCATAGTGTCAAACCATGTCATACACACACATGTGTACCCAAGTTAAAACATATGTGTATTAAAATGCATACTGGCCACCAATAGAAACTATGAAGTGTTGACACTGTGTAATACAGGGCATGTCACCCTTCCCATGTGTCCACTATGCACGTACATGCAGACAGTGCACTGCCACCATGTTCACAAATGTACACCTGCAAAGCTGTACTGCACACATCACACACGTACTGTCCACTCACCAACACATGCTACCAAAACTACACACATCAGCCAAGTGGCACATGGGCGGACAGTACATTTTTGGAATTAACACTGTTGTAAACAATACTACATTGATAATCATAGCTTTAATGCATCATGCCTGCTCAGATATACCTACAAGGATATCATTACACTGTACTGTTGACCACATGCTAACATTGCTACACTGCTATAAAGTCACCCTGTGCATCATCACCATGTTAGCCTGTTCCTGCATCAATGTTACAGATGACAGGAGGTGGCACAGTTTCGTCATATGCACAGGGTGTGTTGTTGGTTTGCCAGAGCCCGACACTGACCCATCCAATCGACATGTGTGTGTGTGTGTGTGTGTGTGTGTGTGTGTGTGTGTGTGTGTGTGTGTGTGTGAGGGACAACAGTACAGCATGGGTCAATGTTGATGTAATGTGTGTGTATGTGTTAGCCTTAGGTGTTTGGATTATGTGTGTGTGTGTCTGCATGCACACAGTTCCACCATGTGGCTGCCATATACGGGAGATTGTGGGACAGCCACAGACTGTACTTGCCAGGCTATACAGATCACTGTCTCTGGCCACAGACACAGTACCTGTGCCTGGCAGGGGTGCAACGGAGAGTATCGGGTACTAAGCTAGACTGGGTACTATCATCAGAGGCAGAGGGATGTTGACTGGACCCATGTCCCTGCTGGGACTGGGCAGAGCCACGTGCACGTGGTCTTCTATGACGGTCTATTGACAGCCCAGCTCCAACATTGCAGGTGCTGGTACTGCCACTACGGGAGCGGCTGTGACTTGAGTGTCATCCGTGACAACTGCCAGCCAATGATGTTGCTGGCATATGTCCATGTCGACGTCTTGGCTGTCCTGCACTGTCCTGGCACATGGACATGACATTGCGGAGGACATCTAATGTCTCCCCCCAACATTAATCAATGGCCTCGGTGTAGTGACGGACTGCACCGGCAAGGTCACGGATACTGTCATTGATAGTGGTGTTATGGGCCCTCAGTCCCAGTCTGGTGTACCATTCCATACATGCCTGTTCCTGCATTACAGCCCAGAACATACCTGAGGTTGTAAGACCTGTGGGGGCACATCTGCCAGGGGCATTATGACCAGCAGTGCTAACACGAGAACCCCTGGACATACGCCTATGTTGTACCCTTCCAGGAATCTGGGTATGGCTGCTGTGAGGGGATGCATGTGCCATAGATACCACACTATCCTGGTCAATGCCTACTGTATGCTGTCCCTCAGCTAAGGCCATTAGTGATGAGAGATTTATTGGCAGTATGAATGTGTACATAGTGTGGAAATCTGTGTACTGTCAATTGGCGGACCAACGACAGACCCTGTCAAACCTGCCTGTGCCACAACACGTCTCATCATTTCCACTATTTGTGGCAGTGTCTTCAGGTTCCCTGCTGCACTCAACCAACTCAACCTCAGCACCTGTGAGAGGGAGACAGGAAACACACTTTACAATCTGTACATGATGTTAGCACACATGCACACATACACACATGAACACATGCACACATGCACACATGCACACATGAACACATGAACACATGAACACATGCGCACATGAACACGTGAACACGTGCACACATGCACACATGCACACATGCACACATGCACACATGCACACATACACACACGCACACACGCACACATGAACACATGCACACATGAACACATGAACACAAATACACTACTTACTTAAGTAGACACACACACACACACACACACACACACACACACACACACACACACACACACACACACACACACACACACACACAAACTAACAGCAATCCAGAACATACCCATTAGTGGTTGATGGTGGAGTACAGTATCACAAGCCAAAGAGTCCTATCACACGTGTCAGCATGCAGGATGCGTGTTGCTCAACAGCATGCAGTGCGAGTGTAGAGAGTCCTTGTTAATAACAGTATACATGTCTTTGAGGCATGTGTGTTGTTCAATGATTGGCCTCACCCTGGAAAACAATGTGTGCATGGACACAACATTGCTGTGCAAGTATTAAATGCCTTTCAATGTCCTGTGCACCATCACTCACAGGTATACATACCATGGCTGGATGCACACAACTGTCAGGTGTATAGCAATGAATGCTGTGTGTTGTACTGTAGTTATTGTAACTGGATGTAGTGTAGTACCATGAGCCATCATCAGGCAGCATCATGTGGTCACTCAAGGCCACTAATGTGTGCCACACCGGCAACTATCTTGCTGTACCTGAACTGCAGCACTGTGGCTACATTAACCATTTCACAGGTAGTTGTTACATGGGTATGTAAAGTGTTCAATAGGGAGCATTGCCTAACATGAATGTGTTGTTTGTTGAAGAGTTTTGCACCGCCCCATGATAGGTCTCTACCCCTCAGGTATAGTATGTGTGCTGTGTGGATGACATTTGGGATACTGGAGTCTGACCTTAAAGCAGGGGTCTAAATATGCCATGTGTATCATATTAACATGTACTGTGTATGACAAGGTGGTGTATGTTGTGTGCATGTGTATTGACTCTTCCTATACAATGTCCACGACAGTGTACCATAATTGTTTGGGATGCTCTATGTATAGCATGTGTTTGAGGCAGCCACTCATATTACTGGGATGTGCATAGTCCCACAGAAAACATGCAGAGCATGCATTATGTGTAGGTGTTTTACATGTGTATATGGCCTACAACTCACCTATGACATGCACATGTTATTTGCCATATTAAATGTAGAACACTCACCAGCATGGGTCTGCTGTCTTGCTGTCACACCAGAGGGACCCACAAGGATATGAGACAGTTTGTCAGTGTAAACAACTATGGCATTGCTGCTGTGAGTTTGCAATTTTACAATAGTACAACGGTTGACAGTCACAGGCATACAGATTATGTTCCAAATTATCAGTATTGCACAACACCAGGCTCCACATCTTCCAAATACACAGTACACATCTGACATATGCATGTTCTAACAATTGAGCTAACAGTAGTCTACAGATATCCATATTACCTGCATGCTCCGAGTCAACTTGCTGGGTGACTCCGGCCTCCATGATGACACATGACTGTTGTAATGGTTGTCCAGGAGCCACCACACTGAGGAGCAGCTCTTCCACTCTGGTGAGGGGTGGATGTGATATTGCACCACCACCTGTGGCAAGCTATTGTCTGCAGACATAGGAGGCATGCTGCCAGACATGTCTAATTAAATCACTGCAGTGATGGCGTACCTGCTCATAAGTCCGGTTATGCATGCCTACGTCATTAACACGATGGACAACATCTTGTCACAGTGCAGTGCGCTCATGCTGGTCCTGGCTAGTTCTGGAGAACAGCAGGGTGTGATGTTGTAATAGGGTGAATATAATGATTTCCTCCTCTTCAGGGGAATACGCAGGGTTGCGATGGTGAGACATGTCCCTGGAAGACAATAAAACAATTATTGTGAGCAAGTCATGTGGCACACTTAACATTCTAAAGTACAGATATCAATGAAATGCCATATATAGCAACCTATTGGCTGTTAGTAGATACACACTTTTAATACCACACATCAGTGCTCAGCCCACAACTGCCTGACAGTGCCTGGCATGTTCTATATATTAAACCATGTTCTGCACAGCAACAAAGTGAAACCAGTATGTAAGACTATACAAAAGCACATGGCACACTGTATGTGACACAATGCACCACCTAGCCACAGGAGGTATATATGAACCTAATGGATTCAGAAATATGTCATCCATTGAAATGATTGTAAAGTACAGTTACAGTACTACCAGTACACCACACTACTTGTTGATAGCAAACCCCTAAGTAACATATGTGCACATTCATCAATATAGGTGGCATACTGCTGTACTACACTATACATGTTGCTAGATAAGCACTTATATCCTGTAACACACATACGACCGAGGCCATGTTACAGGCATACCCACACACACATTAGACATACCTACAAGACACAAAGGTGTGGCAACCCAGATGAGCTTTACCTGTGTACCATAGTGTACTGTGTGTCAGCACTTACAAAACCTTATGCCTAAAGTATGTAATATGTGAGGACTACAGGTAACAAACAAAACAGTGTTTCCAAGCAATGTGGATATACACCATACTGTGCTGTTTAGGCCTACAGCTTCAGGTAGTACTACAGTTCATACAGGATTTGTATTCACTAGTGTTAACAATCAATAAGCATACATGTACTGCTTTAGACTACAATGGCACACTCCAGTCAACACCATGGGACTACGTCACACCATATGCCATACTGCTTTCCTGCCTAGCAATAGCATACATATCTTTTGCGGGGATCAGAGCTAGAACACTACATACCATGATATAAACAGTTTCCCACTAGGCTATCACACATATACACAACGTTGACACATTCACCTACACATTCACCATCACACTCAGTCAACCTCACGTAGCAATTAATGCAACATGTACATGCGTGTGTGTATCAGGTCCTAGGTAGCTCATAGGCTATTAGCCATAGGGCCTATAGAAGCCTAGCCATACGGTACCCTGCCCTACAATACACATGTAATTTAAGTTCATGTGCCCCTGTCATGCAGAGCCACAAAGGTGATTCCCGGGTTGTATTTCCTATCTCACATCCATTCATCATGATTATTCATGATGACTTCTAATGAGGACCTTTCTTTGCTATTGATAGGTAGTTAGTTCCAGAGTATGGTATGTGTCTGAGATGAGAATGTACCACTCCACCATGTTCTGCTTTTTGAAGTTACAAGGTTTAGATCAGTACAGTGTGTAGCTTGTAGGAATTTTGATCTGTTTACATGGAGCATGTCCAACACCTGTGGGTTTGGCATAGCTTCGTATGTTAGGCAGAGGTTAGCTCTGGGTAGGCGGTGTGCGACACAGTGTAGCTGTGGTTTTGGAAGACAGTCTGCATAGGGCATCTGTTTGAGTCTGGTAATACTCTTTCTGGTGTTTGTGCCTGGCATCTACAGTTGTTGTAGATGTCTTCTGAGGTACATACCAAAAGGGCCATTGTACTCTATGATGGGTTTTATGACTGATGAGTAGAGTGGAACACTGACCTCTTATTCCATGGATGACACACCTTTTGTGATGACATGTGGACCGTACACAGTTTACATGACTAGTGTGGCACTGTGATTATCAAAAGGGACACTACTGTCCACCTGTGTCTCATGGTCTCTTATCACACTTTTGGTGTTGAGTAGACTACCACCTATGTGGTAGTTCATGGGTACAGGGTTTTTAAAAAAGGGATGGCAATACATTTACAACATTGAGCTTGAGCGTACATATAAACATCCATTGGTGTACATATAGATTTACATGTAAGCACATATACAGTCCACCTTTCATGGTGGGAATATCAATTATGCAAGGGTTGAGAGAGATACAGTTATGTAATAATGTTGCACAGTATTGTGCAGAATGCATTGAGGGTATTCTCAGGCCATGTATCTTTATATCCTGGTTGGGTAAAGCGCTGCTTAGCTATGGGCAACTATATTGCGCTGGGTAAAGCGCTGCTTAGCTACGGGCATTTATATGTCAAGATCCTTCTTACATTTCTATATATCCATTTTGTTCACTGATACATAGGCCATTTCAATGTTTTTTAGTAAAATTTTATTCATATATGTCAGGAATTATTTCATATACTACTTTAAAACATAAAATAGAAAGGGGAGAGATGGGACTCGAACTGTGAATGCCTCCTTTTTGTGCAAAGGCTCTACCCCTTTGCTATTGCTACTTGATCTGAGCTGCATAAACATTTCTTATTATGCTCTTCAATGTCTACATTGCTAACTGCAGCTAAGCTATGGGCACACCCGCGCAAACATGCACAAATACGGGCAGCTATATCGGGAATTATAAAAAAAAAATAAAAGTTTTACATTTTATAACTCTACTCGAGGTTTACAATGTGAGGGAGTGTAGTGTTGGGTATGTAGACATTTGAGCAGACTCACTCATGTGTGTTGACATTTCACAATTCAGGCACTTGCAGGAGCATGGACTGGACAGCTCAGCAGTCAGACACGCCCCCTGCCTTCCTGCACGGTCCATGTTAGACTTGGAGTGGAGTCAGTGTGCCCTCATGAATATGCATGGCATGCTGACATCATACTGTTCAACTGCAGTTTCTGAGTAAGACTTATTTAGCCTTACATGGAGGATTCATGAATCTGGGGGACAGTCTTCTTAACAGTAATCACCACAAGAAGGTTTGAGCAAAGGACATGACACATACCTCTCAACTGTACAGATTTTCGCAGAATGTCCAGATTTTTGCCTTATATTTTTGGTCCATTTTTCATAACATTTTGGCTTTTTGGCAAATTAGTGGCAAATCATTATAGACTGAGGTTAGAAATTAATGACAGACATTTGAGTTTTAGATTTCATACCCTTCAGAAAATGCATGCTAATGCAAAACCTGTTATTCTATCAACTTTCTAAGTTTGTAAGAGCAATATTTCAAAATCTTTTTTATGGCTTTGTCCAGATTTCTTACACTAAAAGGTTGAGAGGTGTGACATGGCATGATTACATAAAGTTTGGAAACAATATTTACAATGAGTCATTTGAAGAGCAACTTTTGCAATGAGAACAATAAGGCACTTAGTTGAAGTTGAACAATCAACAATCATAGTACATAATGCACATCAGTTACTTCTTAAAGCAGTTTAATGGCATATTGGAGTGTGAAATATAATAAAGAAAATAAATAAATTAAACTGATATTAATTCGGAAATTTAAATAACCTATACCTTGTCACCGAAACTAGTTCTGAACAAGAAATTTACAGTTTCAAAAATACATGAAAATTTGAAGTAAACATGTAAAGTAGTTTTATGAAGGGCACAAAGATGACAGGAGCTGGTGTGAATGAAATTCAGAGATTACTGATTCCATTAAGTTTGATCAGTTTTGCTTAAGGGACACCAATAAACCCTATATGAAAGACTTTAGATATATGAGGCTGTATATTTGATAATTCTGTATCGTATTTAATATTTTCTGTTTCTTATAATTTGATACATTAAAGACATATCATAAGCAAACAGGAAGGAGACACACCCAGCTGGGAGATATTGACCATCAATGAATTTAAGAAGTCATAATCGCCATAATATGGTAGCTCATTTCTAATGGACAGCCTTGATTCTGAAAGTAGAAAGTGACACTGCAACAAGCATAGCAAAAAAAAAAAAAAAAAAAAAAACACTTACCAGTTGGTTCTCTCTAACATGCAGTACTCTATGGGCAGGATTCACAAAGGCTTGCATGGAGTCTAAGAGCAGTGTAAGACTCCATGCAGCCTTCGCGATCCAGGAACAGCCCAAAGTCCATGTAAGAGACCAGCTAAAATGTCTCTTACACAGAGTGGGCGTGGATAAGCTAATCACCTCACTTGCAGCCAAATAGCATACAAATGAGGTAGATTAGCGATCCAGGAAGCCCAAAGCAGCCCATGTAAGAGCTGTTTTAGCTGCAGAAATGTACTCAGTTGACAACTGAGTACGTTTCTGCAAAAACCACAATGGAGCCATGTCAGCTCCAAATAAAGAGTGCATATGTGTCAGGCAGTATGCCAATGGCCAAATATGTGGCCATTGGCAAGGTACCCCAATGCAAATATTAAAAAAATATATATTTTTTTTTTCGGCAATCGCCGATGTTTAAACCCAGCGCAGCCCCGCACAAACGGGCTGCGCTGTATAAAACATAAAAATAAAGGTTATAAACCCACAAATGTGGATTTTATGCAATACACGGGTTTACAATGCAGGGACCAGCAGACCAAAAACAACATGGCCACCATTTAGTGGTTGCTAAGGGGGGAAGCTGAGTCTAAGACATGTAACTAAGCATTAGTAGGCAATCTGATGCAAATGAGTGTTAGGATACTGAATTTCACTGTCACATAGCAAATGAGTACATTCTGAGTAGTGTAAGAGTTACATATGGGGGAGGAACAGAGTAGGAGATAGGTGACATCACAGGGGGGAATGGCAGAAAGAAATGCAGTTCATTGGAGGTCAATGTTACATGACAGATGTCAGACACATATCATGGAAAGAGGAGTGCCACAACATAAGCATGGGAAAGTCAAGAAATGGAAGGTGTACACTGTTGCCTACACCAAAGTTTCTTGTTGGGCGTGCATGCGCACGTGTGTGCGCCATGAAGCGCGAGTAGGGCAGTGTGTGCATGTGTAAGGCAGACTGAGCATGTGGGAGCATGTTGGTAGATGTTTAACACTGTTTGCACGGGTGTGCATGCGTGTAGGACAGACTGAGCATGTGGAAGCCTGTTGGCAGACTTGTAACACTGTTTGCGCGGGTGTGCACATGTTTTAACCTGAATAAGCAGATTATGAACCGTGTAAGCATGTGTGCGCGCGTGTAAGCCACTGTGAGCGTGTTTCTGCTGGTATGCACGCTGCTCCCCCCTGAGGAAACAGAAAGGAAAAAGGAATCAACAGAATCCGTAGGAAGCTAGCAGGGAATACTGCTGGAGCTAGCAGGTGAAAACAATTAGAAGCAGGCAATTACACAGGCAGAATAGTAGCCCAGCCCAGCACTTAAAACTCTGCAAACAGCAGTGCAGGATGTTTCTCTCAAGAGACACTGCAAGACAGGAGTAAGCTATTAGAAGTGAAAACTGAAAAAGCTGAACTCAGAGCAGAAATGTTAGGGGCTGCCATAGCTGTCATAATGAGACATAGGTGACTTGCTGAGGGTGGTGACAATGCAGATGGTGCCAGACAACCCACAGTGAGGAGACGGAGAAGAGTGTACAGGCCCAGGGTCACCTACCATGGGTTACATGAGCTGGAGATAGTAGAGTGCTATAGAGTGGACAGAGACCTCCTGCAGCAAATAGTTGAGCTGTGCAGGCCACACCTCACACACAGAACCAACAGAGGGGAACCTATCCGAGTGGAAACCAAGGTATGTGTTGGCCTAAGAATACTAGCAACAGGTACCTTCCAAAGACCAACTGGTGATATGATGGGGATATCACAGGCATCAGCCTCCAGGGTACTGCACCAGTTCCTGGATGCCATGTCAGCACATGTCGGTGATCATGTATATTTCCCCAATGCCCGTGAGGTATTGGCCGGCAATATGTGTCTCTTCCAGCAAATAGCAGAATACCCTGAGGTAGTGGGTGCAATAGACTGCATGCACATATGCATCAAAGCACCAGCTGGTGAGCGGGGTAGGGCCTACATTAACCGTAAGGGCTACCCCTCCATCAACTGCCAGGTCGTGTGTAATGCCCAGGGCATAATAATGAATGTGTGTGCTGGCTGCCATGGGAGCTACCATGATTCTCACATCTGGCATTTGAAGCAGCTGTACCAGACATTTGCCAATGGGGACATCCCACACAGACACCTAGTGGGGGATGCAGGTTATGCACTGGAGCCGTGGCTGATGACACCCATCAGAAACGCACACACACCTGAACAGGAACGCCATAATGAGGCCCACGCACAAACACGTAATGTAATAGAGCATGTGTTTGGGCTGCTCAAGTCACGGTTCCAGTGTCTGGACACATCTGGTGGATCCTTGCAGTACACAACAACTACATGTACCCAAATTGTCATGGTATGTGCTATGCTACATAATATGATCTTGCAAAAACAGCTGCAGCAGGACCAGCATAGGGCTGGGCCAAACAGCCCCCCACTATTGCCAAGGCCATCGCAGGCAAAGCGTGACTCAGAGGAGGAACAACCTGAGCCTGCCCCAGTAGGCAGAAGGAGGCGTGCCCAGTATGCCCTGGCCTTGGCAAATAGGCAACGCATAGCACATACACTGGCTCAGTAGGAACCCTGGGAATGATACCCCCTCTGACTCACTCAAATAATAACAGGGATGCCTAAAATGACATGACCTGTTCACAAACATGTACAGGGAGTGTAATATGTGCATCCGACAGAGGCAGCCCTGCAGCACCACCTGAGGCATGAATGGCATGTGTTAAGAAATGTAACACCATGTACTATATGCACACCTGAGGACCGTGACTGACATCCTACCCTCACCAAGCATCATGCCACAATATGACAATGAGATGATCAATTGCAATAATTGGCTGAAGTATTGCAGTTAGTCAAAGGGGATCCAATGTGTGCCAGCTTGGGATGACATGCTGAGCATGACATGATGCTCCACCTGCTAGGACTGGCGTCCACCTATCAGTGCAGGCCATATGGATACTGGCAAAGGCTGTTGTTACCCACAGTGTGCCCTGAATAGGTAAGGCTCAAAACACAAACCTACCTCCATAGGTATCAGAAGGGATAAGAACCTAGATGTAATGCTACCCAATGCCAGAAGTCTAAACAGCAAGATGCATGCAGCCTAAACTCACCCAGTATGGAGAATGTTGATATCTGTGCTGTAACAGAAAACTGGGTCAAGGCTCACAACAGCACCCTAACACTACCAGGTTACACCTCATACTGTGCTGTACAGTCTCAAAACATGGAACAAGCTACAAAAGGAGGGTGACTAGCAATAATTGTCAAGGATAACCACACCCCCATGTTGGTACCACAACAAGAAGCAGCATGGACTATCCATGGTCAAGTAACAGTGGCTAAAACTGCCTCCCAGTTTATAGCCTGCTACAGACTACCGTCACAACACCAGGAACTGCACCTGGCCTATGTTGGAATACATGAATATATCAAGTCCTCCAAACCACATTATATTGGGTGACTGAAAATACCCAGACATAGACTGGGAGCATTATACTAACTCCAACACTGTAGGACAAAAGTTCATAGAATCCATAAACCAAAATGCCCAGGAACAACATACCACTCCCACAAGAAGGGTAAGCATACTGGATGTGATAATCAGCAACATGGGTACTGGATGGTAAGATGAGAAGTGTATTGCTCACTGGTAAGACCAGACCATAGAGTAATCACACTGGATATACACATCCTGACCACAGACCCTGGCCAGAAAACCACAGTGAAAAGCATGTGTAAAGCAAAAGTTGCACTCCTTCAAACTGATGTGGAATCCATTAAAGGCCCTGTGCAGGTGCAAAATATGGGCCACACTTTAGAACCTGTTATACAGGCATTCCATGAACACTGCCAGGAATGCATGGATTATACAATCCTAAATTAAAATAAGATACAATGCCATATACACAGGCATCTGGCATGGTGGACTCCAGCCATTACCAAACCATGCAAGAGAATGAGGAGGCTACTACATGATAGAGCAAACATAAAAAAATAAGTAATCACTGATCAGTAGTATGGCAATAAAATATGTCCACACATACAATCCACTAAGGCCAGCTACAACAAGTTGAATCTGTGAATCTTGAGGCAATGTTACACCTGCCCCAAGTACACAGACAACCCTCAACCCCCCAAGAAATACAAATATATGTGAGAGATGCAACCATTTATCCAAACTGGAGGCTGAGCTCCCTCAACTCAGTACTCCCAAAACTAGTCAGGAGGAGAAGGTAACCACACACACCACAAACCCAGTCCCACATAGACCTATGACAACTGCAAACCAAAGACATAAACACAGAAAAACATTCCCGGAGGCCCGAATTGCTAACACACCACACCAACAGAGGCCTCCAAAGCAGACACCCAATCAAACAACCTCCAGACATAGCATATGCAACACATAGTACACAAAGCTGGTGTGCCAAACAGTCACAGGCCAGAAGGAGAAACAACATGCCTGATACAGTTGTAATAGGTGACTCCATAGTGAGACACGCTGCTGTCCCGCACACCAAACTGAACAAGGGAAAGGGTACAGTAAGCTGCCTGTAGGCTGCTACAATACGCCACATAACACAAGTATGCAGGTCACCCCAAAGCAAGTAGAAATATGATGCAGTCATAGTCCATGCTGGTGTGAATGACCTGAGATGTACCTCCCCAGACTACATGAAAAGAGACATAGATGAGCTCTCCAATTATGTGGTCCAGGCTGGTATGACACTGACCGTTTGCAGCATCCTACCCTCACCAAGAATGATGCCACAGTACAAACACAGAATGATCAGTTATAACAAGTGGCACAATTACTGGTGTCATTCCAAGGGGATCAAATGTCTGTCTGCTTGGGATGTCATGCTTGACAAGCCACGCAGCTGTTCCAGGGATGGCTTGCACCTGTTACCCCTGGGTGTCTGGATATTGGATAAGGCTTTTGCCCCCTCCATAGATCCTTTCCTAGGCAAGGCTGAAAAGACTAACCCACCACCCTAGAAAACATAAGTGGAAAGAAACATAAGGGTAATGCTGACCAATGCCAGATGTGTAAACCTCAATATGCATGCTCCCGAGGCCCTCCCCAGTATGGAGAACATCGATGTCTGTGCAGTGACAGAAACCTGCTGCAAGCCTCCTGACAGCACACCAGCACTACCAGGTTATACCACATATCATGCGTTATGGCCCCAAAACCTGGAACAAAACATAAAAGGAGGGTGAGTATCCATATTCAGCACAGACACCCATACGTCCAGGTAACTGACAATGCACAAGGCATTGGAGTCCACCCATGTGCAACTAACTGTAGGCAAGACTGCTGTACAGTCTGTAGCATGCTACAGACCACACTCCCACACACAGGAACCCCACCCAGCCGTCCTGAAGACACTGGACAGTATGAATGTCCCACCAAATACCAAACAAGGTACTCACAAATGACCACATAGGTGGTAAACCATTATGTATGGAAGGAGTAATCAGGGACCTAGGGACACAAGTGGACAGTAACCTGTTATGTGACACTCACATTGCCAATGTGGCTAGGAAGACTGTCTATATTGGACACAGTATTATGAAAGGATTCACATCGACGTCAACAGAGGTCATTGTGCCCCTATACTGTTCTCTTATCAGACCCATAATCTAGTACAATGCCTCATTTGGGATGTACCTTACCTGACACCTGCAGCAGTTAGAAAGACCTCAAAGGTACCTCACCAAGAGGATAAAGGGTCTCAAATATATGTCATATGCTGCCTGGCTGTAGACACCCCAGCTGAATGCAGTCACATACTGCCTACACAGAGGCATTGTATGTCTGTTGTACAAGGCCATGTCCAACACAGGAGTAATGGACATGCTCCACCCCAGAAAACTCAAAGCCATCGGAGCTGTGAGAGTGAGAGTGAGAGATGTCAACCTCAACACATAATGAAATAGGATGTGATGGAGGGACAGATACATAACCCAGAGGCTCCCCACACCCTGGAACAGAATCCCACTCCATGTTAAGCAGAGCCCCTCACTGACACTCTTCAACAGGAATCTTGCCAAGTGGATGGATGATCGTAGATTTACACTGGGGGTCTTCACTGTGTCATGTCCAGACAGAGGCACAGCAAAGCAAATTATAAACGGCCATAATATTCACATAGCAAGGGGTGGCGAAAGCCACACACACTCTGGCTAGGCTTACAAATGCCCTAGGGTGGATAGCCTAGTATGAACCTATGAACCTATGAAGATACAAATTGTACAGGACACTAAGGATAATCCCAAGGCTTCCTCAACTGATGGTAGGAACCATGTTGGGAATTCACAGATATGCTCTGAATCACACAAATATTACAAACAACATACCAAACACACACACATATTGCCAACATACATCCTGGCAGGTGCAGTGCAACCCCCCCCCCAGAATGCAAAATATCTATCCCAGCAGACTGCTGTCCCCCTGACATTGCAGATGCTGAGGTAACAGCCAGCATCTACAAAGCAAAACACACAGCAGCAATGGTATGAGATGGTGTCCTGGGCTGAGTCCAACATGGACTCCAAGAAGAATGGAATGCCAAATTAAACTACTGCTCAATGTCAGCCTTACCACAGGATATGTACCCAGAGAGCAGTGTACAACAACAGTGGTCATTCTCAACAAAGGTGTTGCCTGAATGGATACTGAAAACTACCACCCCAGAATCCTGAGAAGCTTGGTCTGCACAGCTATGGAAAGGATCAGCATGTACTGCAGACATGAAGATATTGGGGACCTACTGATACCGGACCCTACCCAGTGTGACTTTCTTAAGTGCAAATCCTGCCCCTAAACATATTTGACTCATTTGAAACAGTCATTAAGGTCATTGATGAGGGCAATGTGGTCCACACAGCATAGCTGGACCTTGCAAAGGCTTCCATAAAATACCCGATGTGTTCATTATAGATATGCTCACCAGCTTAAATATAAACCCCTATGTCAGTAGAGGGGTTGCAAACCAGACCAAGGACAGATCTGACATGCTCAGACATGCTGCAGCCATGTCACACTACAAACCAGATATAACTGGCATCCCACAAGGCTTGGTCCTGGGACCTCCCTCGTTTGGTATATATGTCCCATAGGTACAGGCCAACATGGAAGGACTGTGTCTGAACATGTTTGCAGAGGACTACAAACTGCCCACCATATCTGACCCTCCAGCTGACACAAGCATCCCACAAAAGGGCCACATAGAAACAGGCAACTGGTGCCATAGCCATGTCAGCAAGCTAATTGCAGAAAAGTGGATAGTCAACCCCCGTGGATATACAGTAAGTGCCCACCAATTACCACATAGGTGTTAACCCAATACATACTTAACATGTAATGAGAGACCTGGGGACACAAGGTGATAGATATCCTGCAATGGACAAACATGTGGCTGTACTGTTTACAGAAACATACCATATACCCACCTAATCATGAAGGTTGTCAGATCTAGATAAGGGGAGGTCATTGTGGCTCTGCAGTCATCCTTCATCAGCATTACAATTGACTACAATAGCCCCTGTGGGATGTACCTCAGCAGACACCTCCATCAACTGTAAAGTCCCCAACAGTACCTCACCAGGAGTATCAAAGAGCTTGAACAGATGCCATGTGTTGCCTGATTAAACAAACTGCAGCTACACACACTGCCATACTGCCCACCCAGAGGCAAGCTGTGCCTGATTTATAAAGCCATGTCCAAGCTGGAATCAATAAACATGCTACACCTTGTACAATCTGAATGGCAGTGAGCTATGCAGATGAGAGACCTGAACCCCAGCACTGACATACATAGGACAAGCTGTACTGCATGATCCATAACACAGAAGCCACCCCCACTCATGAGTAAACTCCCAGTACAGGTTATCCATGCAGTCACTCATCGATTCTCCTCAAGAGGAATCTTGATGAGTGGATGGGAGATGGTAGGTTTACCCTGGGTATCACTGTTATGTCACAGGTAGACAGAGTCCCAGTATACTAACCATGACATATGTCATGGCAAACTCCTCTTACAATGTGTGTCAAAGGACAAACACACTCTCCAACTAGCATTAGAAATGGCCTAAGGCACATCGCTAGTGTTTGCAAATGTACACCTATGTTGTGGAATACACTACCAATGTTGGACAAGCCTGGTTTAAGTAGTTCATATCTGAACATAATGCAACATTGTCAGATGTGCACAACTGGCCCCTAACCAGGCTGTTGTGCTCACTATGGAACTGTAAAGCAATGACAGGACTAAAGCCCAAGATACTGTCCACCACAGTGAAAGTACTGAACCAGTACACTATACGGTACTACAGTGTTAGGTCAGTATGAAAGGATGCTGACAACTGTATGCAAAGTATCCCATGCAAACCCTGCAGGCACAGTATAATCCCTGTTGTGTTCACACACAAAGCAATTGGACAGTAACTACACAACATGACACACAACCATAAATGGGAGATATTTGTTGAAGTTCACACTCATCCACAAATGTGGTGGGCTGCAGAGTTCAAGATGTGGAAAGCTCACACTGGGCATGCTCGCACACTTTGATAAATGAGACATATGTCAGACAACATGCCATGGGAAGGCTGAACTGGGCATGCTCACACACTTAGGCCAAATCTCAGTTTAGCAGTTGGCCACGCATATCTGGTATTTGTACGTGTTATTCCATGAACCAACCACATTACAGCAATCTGCCCGGTGCACACAGTTAAATGACTACAGAGACATACGTGATATAGTGGATCCCTCCCATATGCAAACATCTTCCACAGATACACAAGTTGTTCATACAAACAGGGAATGCTATGGCAATAAAGACCTGCAAACAGTCTATCAGCAACAAATAATGTGCATCTGACAATTAAACATATGGGTGTAGAGGTCAACACGGCTGTTTGCCCTAGGGAATGACAGCTTAGCCAGAGTGTGCTTGGCGTCTGCTTCCCCAGTACAGTAGGCTACTGTGCCACTGTAAAGTAGGTCACATAAGGCACTGTGTGAGGCTAGTGTGCTGTGCCTCTGTCAAGCAGGGACACAGTGGAGATCCCAGGGTTTGAATTTGCTAAGCCACAGCCATGTTGTTGGTGTGTGCTGGAAGAGGGTTGCTGAGGACCTCTAACAGTAAGTGGGCGTCAATAACAGACTGAGGGGAGCCTTATCTGCATTGTCTGGACAATTTCACTGTCAACACTGTGTCGTGATGATTATGAGGGATTGAAGTGTCATGCCGGTACTGTTCAGAGATGTCCTCCCTCTGTGGGCTACTGCTCTGCAATGTATTAGCTCACTCTGTCTGTTGGACAGCTCATATATGGCTGGTGTACATCTGACAGGTGTCCTGTTGTGGATCAGTCATGGGTATATTTGGGATAGCATGATCAATGCAAACCTTCCACATGCTCATAGAATGCAATTGTCAAGGATTATGCAGAGTGGCCTATATACTCCCCCAGCATGGGTCCTTTAAAGTCTTCAACCCCAGTCTTCACAAGTGTAAAGTCTGCTTTTGATAGATACAGTTTGTTTGCAGTGACAACCTTGCCTGGGGGTGGGGATGGGATATGGATAGCCAGGGAAAGGTGGGTATAGTCAGATATCAACAATGGTGGTCTACCTCTGGTGTGGAACAGTGAGTACCCATGTTGTAGATGGTCAGGTGCAATATGTATTCCCCCTTGTGGCTGTGGTGAGTGGTTCTGCCATAGCACATGGACTCACAAATTGTAGTGGCTGTAGGGTAATGTTGTAGAGGCCTGAGTAGTTCCCACACACAATATGCCTGTACCTGACGTTAACAACTGGAATGGTGTATGTGAACACCTGCATATCTTGGCACTGTTCCCAGGGAAGCAAAGTGTGCGTCTTGGATGTGGGAGGAGTGGTCAGGACTGGTTGTGTTGTGTGTTACAGGTCCTGTGGTCACGAAGCATGGTATAAAACATAACCTGCCAGTGCGATGTGCATATCTGACCCTGACGTAGGTGGCTGCAAATGCATATATATGCTATCCCTCACCTGACAGGTAGTACTAGATGTACATAACTCTGTAGAAATAATGATGTCAGCACCCTATAAATACTGCATGTGCAGAATAGCTGATTCGGATAGCGTGCTCTGCTAATGCGTCTCCTTCAAGTATCATAATATAGTTAGGTAGGGGTTTGAATCCTACAAATGATCAGTGTGTGTGGGTAAGTGGGGTTTGTGTGTGTGCAAGTCTGTATAAAAGAAATATCCCTTTTGGCAACTAGGAGAACACACTACAGGATGCACATTCCCCTTTCTAAACACTGTTGATGTCAGCACCCTATAAGTACAGCAGGAGAAGGGAAACCTCCCAGTAATGTGAGTAGCATGCTCTGCTAATGCATCCGTCTCGAGTGTTGTAACATAGTTAGGTAGGGCAGTAAGCAGAGCAGATAGTGACTGCTATGTATCGCTGTAAAAACGTTCACAAGTCCACCAGGTAGCAGAAGAAACTTTTTAATAAAAACCAGTTAAAAAACAAGTTGAGCGCTTTCATCTGTAAGTAATAGACTTCATCAGAACACTTTACAATTGCAAAATGTAGCTTATATACTCTCACACATTCAGCTAATAGTATAATTAGATTCAATTATCTAAAATATTTTAACCCTTAAACTGCTACCTATGTACACGGACCAATGTGTTGTGGATACGTAAAACTAATTAAAATGTTTTTTTGCAGATACATAACTGTGATGTGTTCTAAAGGCATGATAGATGTTTAGAAACAAGTCTGCTGTGCATTTGAAAGGATATTTGGCACAATATGATGGAAATAAAACTGTAATAACCACAGCCAATGTAGTTATATTACTGAAATAATGCAAAATGCAGGGGGATGGCAACATCTTTCTGGGTTGGATGCACTAAATTCTCTTGTCATCCAACATAGGTTTTATGGATATATAGTCATTTAAACCGGGAGAGACAGTGGCATTTAATTTAATTTGCCACCATACCTCTCTCTCACCTATTTTTTTCTTTAAGTTGCCCCCCCCTAACATTGACATATACAATTTCTAAAATTCCAAATAAGAACTTGTCACAAGTCTTACTGTTCCTCAAATGTTTGCATAATGCATTTTTTTCGTCTCCCTTTCTAATGCAATAGTAGTGGTCATAGATTTGAAAAGAAAAATGATAGAGCAGCTACACAGGATGGTATAAAGGGCACAACAAAGTGTGGCAACTGCAACCAGTGCACATATATTGATCGTAGAGCCTCACTAGCATTACAGGATATAAATTCCACAAACATAAAATTTAGGAAAGGAAATTGCAGAACATCTGGTTTAGTGTATTTGGCAACTTGCACGAAATGCAATTGTTACTATGTAGGCAAAACGGAGAGATGTCTCCGTAAAAGAATCTATGACCACTACTATTGCATTAGAAAGGGAGACAAAAAAAATGCATTATGCAAACATTTGAGGAACAGTAAGACTTGTGACAAGTTCTTATTTGGAATTTTAGAAATTGTATATGTCAATGTTAGGGGGGGGCAACTTAAAGAAAAAAATAGGTGAGAGAGAGGTATGGTGGCAAATTAAATTAAATGCCACTGTCTCTCCCGGTTTAAATGACTATATATCCATAAAACCTATGTTGGATGACAAGAGAATTTAGTGCATCCAACCCAGAAAGATGTTGCCATCCCCCTGCATTTTGCATTATTTCAGTAATATAACTACATTGGCTGTGGTTATTACAGTTTTATTTCCATCATATTGTGCCAAATATCCTTTCAAATGCACAGCAGACTTGTTTCTAAACATCTATCATGCCTTTAGAACACATCACAGTTATGTATCTGCAAAAAAACATTTTAATTAGTTTTACGTATCCACAACACATTGGTCCGTGTACATAGGTAGCAGTTTAAGGGTTAAAATATTTTAGATAATTGAATCTAATTATACTATTAGATGAATGTGTGAGAGTATATAAGCTACATTTTGCAATTGTAAAGTGTTCTGATGAAGTCTATTACTTATAGATGAAAGCGCTCAACTTGTTTTTTAACTGGTTTTTATTAAAAAGTTTCTTCTGCTACCTGGTGGACTTGTGAACGTTTTTACAGCGATACATAGCAGTCACTATCTGCTCTGCTTACTGCCTTATTGGAACTGTAATATTTGCTTTGGAATTTTGTGTTGCGGTTCCTGTTTTCGTTTTTTCTTATTATATAGTTAGGTAGGGGTTTGAATCCTGCAAATGCTAAGTGTCTGTGGGAGGGGTTAGTGTGTGCGCAAGTCTGTGTGAAAGAAATCTCCCTTTTGGCAACTAGGAGAACACACTACAGGATGCACATTCCCCTTTCTAAACACTGATGATGTCAGCACCCTATAAGTACAGCAGGAGAAAGAAAACCTCCCAGTAATGTGAATAGCATGCTCTGCTAATGCGTCCATCTTAAGTATCATAACATAGTTAAGTAGGGGTTTAAATCCTGCAAATAACAAGTGTGTGTGGGAGAGGGTGAAAGTGTGTGTGCAATTACATGTGTGAGAGAACTGACCCTTTTGCCAACCAGTACAACACACCAGCTGCTGCATACTCCAATCTCTACACAGAGATGATGTCAGCACCCTACAAGTACAGTGGAAGAGGACAAATCTCCCAGTAATGCAAATAGCACGCTTTGCTACTGTGTCTCTCACTACTGTCATAGCACAGTCAGTTATGGCATTGGATTCCAGACATGCCACGTGTGTTTTTGTCACACAGAATGCCCATGTGTGTGGGTTGTTGTTCACAATAATGCATGACATCGATTAAACCAGTAATGGCAATGGACACAGATGATGTATGCATGTGCCAAATACACATATGTACCTGTGACCTTCAATAGTTACCATGTCTGACGCCTGCCACATGTGAATACATGGTATTTGCACTGGATAACATTATGACTGTGGTCTTCTGTGTGGGTGCTGCATGTGGTATGTGTATATACAGTGTGATATGTAGATGGTATCAACCTAGCAGTGAGGGATACACATCTGGTCTGGGGCATATAGTCTACATGTTGTTGATGAACAGGTGCTGCATGTTTCCACCTGTTGTGGGAGTGGTAACAAGTTGTTCCATAGCAATGCAGTGACTACATGTTAGGAACCTTTCAGCTAGGGTGTTGTAGCTACAGTAATTCATCAGCATTCAGTAATACTTCAGCATTCCTGGTGAGGGTATGATGCAAACCAAGGTCAGGGTCATACCAGCCTGTGCCACATGCTCAGAGAGCCCTTCCATGTTCCCTATCATGTAGTCCAGGGAGGTACATCACAGGTCAGCCATTGTGGCATGGACAATGACTGAGTCATATGTGTCCATGCCTCTGACTGACCTGTATGCTTGTGTTATGTGGTGGACCATAGTGCCCCACAGGCATATCACTGTGACCTTCACCTTGTCCAGCCTGGTGAGCGTGACCTCACTGTACTGGACAATAAAGGTACCTAACACAACTGTAGCAGGTGTGTTGTCTAGCCGTACAGGCTGTGACTGTTTGGCACACAGGATTTGTGTGCTATGTGTTATGCGTGATGTGTTCTGGCATAACGTATGCCTGTATGTCAGCTGCAGAGGTGTCTGCCGCTCAGGCAGGATGCTATTGTTAGGCTCCACGAATGGCCCAGTGTGTTCATGTGCTTGTATTGCTGTCAGTGTAGGTCTACATCAGATTGGTATTGTAGTCACTGTAGTATTTCATGCCACCTGACAAGTTATGCCAGTACTGGGTTCAGAGTGCTTAGTCCCCAGTTTGGCTATATGGTTCCATCTCATACATGTGTTGTACATCCATGTGTAGGGGAGAGGGTTGACTGTGTACATGTGGCAGCTGTGACATTGCCAAATGACCCACATATTCCACAACTGTACCATAGAGGTGACTGACAACTGACCTTTGCACATGCTACCATAGTATTGTGATTGCCATGGTGATTAACAGCACATAGGGCCAATGGGGAACAAGGTACATAGGTTCATAGGTTCATAGGTTCATACTAGGCTATCTGCCCTAGGGCATTTATAAACCTAGCCAGAATGTGTTTGGCTGTCGCTATCCATTGTAAATTTATCTTGTTATGCCCTTTTTTGAGGTTAGTATACCGTGCCTCTGTCTAACAGTGACACAGAAGTGATACCCGGGGTAAACCTATGATGTCCCATCCACTCATCAAGATTCCTCTTGAAGAGAGTCAATGAGGGACTCTGCCTAACCTGGACTGGGATTTTATTCCAGAGTGAAGGGAGCCTCTGGGTTATGAATCTGTCCCTCCAGCATGTCCTATTTATTTCATTGCTGAGGTTCAAGTCTCTTGAGCGTGTAGCTCGATGGGATTTGGATATTCTGAGGTGCAGCATGCCCATTAATTCCGGGTTTGACATGGCTTTATACATCAGGCACAGATCGCCTCTGAACAGGCGGTATGCCACTGAGTAGAGCTGGAGTTTCTTTAACCGGTCAGCATATGGCATCTGTTTGAGCACTTTGATCCTCTTGGTGAGGTACTTTTGGGGTCTTTCCAGTTGCTGCAGGTGTCTGGTAAGGTACATCCCAACAGGGGCATTGTACTCAATTATGGGCCTGATGAGGGATGAGTAAAGAGGCACGATGTCCTCCCCTGATCTAGATGTGAATCCCTTCATGATGAGGTGGGCTATATAAAATGTTTTTCTAACCACTTTGGCCACGTGGTTGTCAAATGAGAGACTGCTATCAACATGAGTCCCTAGGTCCCTAATTACTTCTTCTGTACTTAATGGATTACCACTTATGTGGTACTTTGTGGGCACTTTGTTTTTGCCAAAGGGGATGACTATACACTTTTTGGCATTCAGCTTGAGGCCATGGCTCTGGCACAAGTTGTCTGTTTCTATGAGGCCCTTTTGGAGGATGCTTGTGTTGGCTGGAGAGTCGATTATGGCGGCCAGTTTGCAGTCGTCTGCAAATTTGGTCAGCCACAGTCCTTCCATGTTGGCCTGTACCTCCGAGAAATATATACCAAACAAGAGAGGTCCCAGGACTGAGCCTTGTGGGACACCACTTGTAACTGGTTTGGAGTCTGGCATGGCTCCAGCAATTCTAACCATGTGGGTTCTGTCCTTGAGCCAGTGTGCAATCCATCTAGTGACATAGGGGTTTATATTTAAGCTGGTGAGCTTCTCTAGAATGCCCGAGTGGGGTATTGTATCGAAGGCTTTTGCGAGGTTCAGGTAGGCTGTGTGGACCACCTTCCCCTCGTCAATGGCCTTGGTGACCGTTTCAAAGAAATCAACCAGGTTTGAGAGGCAGGATCTGCACTTAACAAAGCCAAACTGGGTATGATCCAGTGTCTGTAGGTCCCCAATATCTTTATTTATGAGGTCCATGATGATCCTTTCCATAGCTTTGCAGACCAAGCTAGTCAGGCTTATGGGGCAATAGTGTCCAGGATCTGTCGAGGCACCACCTTTCTGTAGAGGAACCACTGTTGCTGTACGCCACTCTTTGGCCTCATATCCTGTAGTAAGGCTGGGATTGAGCAGTAGTTTTATGTTTGGGTGTAGCTCGTCTTGGAGTTCATGTAGGACACAGCCTGGGACACTGTCTGGTCCCATTGATGCAGTGTTTATTGCTTTGGAGAGGGCGGCTCTTACCTGAACATCTCAGATGTCAGGGGGGCAGCACTCTGCTGGGATAAATATTTGCCCTTTCGGTGTGGAGGGTGGGGGAGAAGTTTGCGCTGAACCTGTCAGCTAGGATGTTGGCAATGTCTGTGGGTTTGGTGTTTCTGTTGACATTTTGGACTACCTCTGAGCATATCTGGGAATTACCACCCATGTTCCTAACATAACTAAAGAAAGACTTGTGATGATGCTTAGTGTCCTGTGCAATTTTCTCTCGAAGCTGGCCTTAGACAATCTTATGAGTGCCCGTAGTTTTTTGCTAATACTGATCAGTGATGCCTTCCCTTTTTGGGATTTTGCTGTATCATTTAGTAGCTTCCTCCTTCTATTGTATAGTTTGTTTATGGCTGGGGTCCACCAGACAGGGCATCTGCCTTTGGAGGATTAGGTCTTGGTTTTATTCTGGATCGCATGATCCATGCATTCCTGAAGGTGTCCATAGAATGCATTTATAGAGGAATCTGCGGTCTGGTCCGTATTTTCCACAGGCCCAGGGGCTTTGAAGGTTTCCACCTCAGTTTTGAGGAGTGTGAATTTGATTTAGAGAAGTTGTTCTCTGTGGTTTTCTGGGCAGGGGGTGGAGTCAGGATGTGAATATCCAGTGAGATTAGTTTATGGACTGATCTTACCAGTGAGGGATACACTTCTGGTCTGGAGCATAAAGTCCCCATGTTGGTGATGATCAGGTCCAGTATGTTTTCCCTTCTTGTGGGAGTGGTAACAAGTTGTTCCATAGCATTTGAGTTCATAGATTCTAGGAATCTTTGGGCTAGGGTGTTGGAGCTAGAGTCATGCTCCCAGTCTATGTTTGGGTAGTTGAAGTCGCCCAATATAATGGTGTTTGGAGAGACCTTCATATTTTCCACTGTTCTCAGGAAGGTCGAGTGCGGTTCTTGGGTTTGGGAGGGTGGTCTGTAGCAGGCTATAACCTGGAAGGCAGTTTTACCCATTGTTAGTTGCACATGGATAGTCTCTGATGCTTGGTGCTTTGCCACCAACCTGGAGGTGTGGGTATCTTTGATGAATATCAATACTCCCCCTCCTTTTGTGGTTTGGTCCAAGTTTTGGGGCTGAAAAGCATGGTATGAGGTATAACCTGGTAGTGCTGGGGTGCTCTCAGTAGCCCTGAACCAGGTATCTGTTACTGCACAGATATCGATGTTCTCCATGCTAAGGAGAGTTTTGAGTGCATGCATCTTGAGGTTTAGACTTCTGGCGTTGAGTAGCATTACTCTTAGTTTCGTATCCCTTGTGATACCTATGAATGTGGGTTTGTCATTTGAGCCTTGCCTAACAAAGGCACTATGGGGGTAGCAAGAGCCTTTGCCAATATCCCAAAGCCCAGGGGTAACAGGTGCAAGCCATCCTTAGCGAAGTAGGTGGTTCAACAGAAGATGAGTATGTGAGGGTGTAGTGCCTGTGATTAGTTAGCAGTGGCATATATGACTGCTCACGTGGACAAATGCCAGGTAAGTCATATGCAATGTGTCACAGGCAACGTACATGTGAACAGGACAAACAGTGACGTTCTGTCAAGTGAGACATGGACATACATATAGTAAGCTATGCAGATGTCACAAGGAGTCCACAGAAGCTCTGTAACTCTGCATTGCAGGTGGGATAATTGTTCCAGGGTAAATGCAAGCAAACATGCATGCAACAAAGCTACAGTAAGCAGGGCTGCATGTAGTCCATTGTACAACAAACTAGCTGTACCACTTCCAGTAGGTAATACTGCAAATATGCAGGCACTATGCACATGTACATGGAAATACACAGGTCAGATGGCTAGGGTCCAGTCTCAGTGCACCAAGTGTACAGACCATGTACCATCAGGATGTACAATAACTGGATGGAAACCCATGTGCTCATACCTGCAGTAATACACATGTCAAATAATAGACACTGAGCCTTCACTCAGTGGTTCCACACTTAGTAGGATGCATGCTACCTGGCCTGCCACCACAGTATCCCTGACATGTATGGGGACTCTCCCTCCTGTGACAGTTAGTTTTGTGTGTTGGGGCTGTCTAGCATGGTATGAGATTTGAGCTTACAGTGCTAGGGTGCTCCTGTGTGTTCTGTACCAGTCGTGTAGTACTGCACACATATCAACATCCTCAAACATCCGCATTGCAGAGTCCAGTGCGGGCAACATGCCACTTGCAGTTTACATGTCCATCATTGCGTATTAATACTTTCATTACCTTATCCCCTGTGCTACCTATGTATGTAGCCTTCTGTTGACATCCTTACCACCAGTATGCCAACATGTGCAGATGATACACTATGGTACTTACCATGGGTGTAGACAACAGTACATGACAATCATACCCTTACTGCATCAGGCATGCTGTGATATACCACAATTATTTCAGCACACAGTACTGTTAACAACATGATACTATTACTACACGTCTATGTAGTCACCCTGTGCATCAGCAACATGTTAACCTGTACCTGCACTGATGTTACAGATTGCAGGAGGTAGCACAGTTTCATCATATGCACAGGGTGTGAACTTGGTATGCCTGAGTCAGCCCCCGATACCACCAATTGACATGTATGTGTATGTGTGTCAGTGAGGGACAGCAGTACAAGGTGGGGCAATGTTGATGCAGTGTGTGCATGTATGCGGTATCCCTAGGTGTTGTCAATTCGCATGTGTGTATGGATGCACACAGTTCCACCTCATGGCTGGCATATACTGGTGTTTGTGGACAGCCACAGACTGTACCTGCCAGGTCATACAGATCAGTGTCTCTAGCCACGGACATGGTACCTGTGCCTTGCAGGGGTGCTACGGAACGTATCCGGTACCAACCCAGACTGGGTACTGTCATCTGAAGCAGGTGTTCATTGACTGGACACAGATCCCTGTCGGGCCTGGCCAGAGCCACGTGCACGTGGCCTCCCGGGGCGGTCTGATGACAGCACAGACCCAGCATTGCTGGGGATGCTGCTGGCACTATGGGGGTGGCTGCAGCCCTGTTGTCGTCTGCGTCGACTGCCAGCTGCTGCTGTTGCTGGCATACGCCCACATCGACGCCTCAACCTTCCACCATCACCCTGGCCCATGGACATGTAGTTGTGGAACCGGTCTAATATGTCCCCACAAAGTCTGTCTATGACATCGGTGAAATTACGGATGGCAGCCGCAATGTCACGCATACTGTCAGTCATGGCTGTGCAACATGCTGTCAGCTCCCTCAGACCCTGTCTGGTGTACTGTTCCATACGTGACTGTGCCTGCATGACAGCCCAAAACATAGCTGAGGTTGTAAGACCTCTGTGGGCACATCTGACAGGGGCAGTACGCCCACGGATGCTCCCACGAGAACCTCTGGACATCTGTCTGTGTGGTACCATCTCAGGGCCATGCCCATGGCTGCTGTGTGGGGAGGCATGTGCCACAGATAGCACACTACCCTGGTCAATGCCCACTGTATGCTGTCCATCACCTAGGGACATTGGTGGCAAAGGATGTATTGACAGGATAACTGTGTGCATTGATGGGGTTG
Source organism: Protopterus annectens (assembly GCF_019279795.1). Lineage (NCBI taxonomy): Eukaryota > Metazoa > Chordata > Ceratodontiformes > Protopteridae > Protopterus > Protopterus annectens. The sequence goes on along the minus strand of NC_056732.1, from coordinate 1,250,685,229 downwards.
ACAGCTGTGTACTGTCAATCGGCTGACCAATGATTGACCCTGGCATACCTTCCTGTGCCATTACACAGATGTCATCATTATCAGTACCCATGGCACCTGCTTCAGATTCCCTGCTGCATGACACCAGAGCAGCACCAGAACCTGTAGGAGGGAAACAGGAAACACAGTTTACAATGTCTACACAATATTACCAGTGATGCACATATCCACACAAGCACACGTCCAGACATGCACATGTGCACACATGCACACATGCACACATGTGCACCTGCACACATGCACACGTGCACACGTGCGCACATTGCACACGTGCACACATGCACACATGCACAGATGCACACATGCACACATGCACAGGTGCACACATGCACATGTGCACATGTGCACACATGCACAGGTGTGCACGTGCAGACATGCACACATGCACACATGCACAGGTGTGCACGTGCACACATGCACACATGCACACATGCACAGGTGTGCACGTGCACACATGCACACATGCACACATGTGCATGTGCACACATGCACACATGAACACATGCACACATGTGCATGTGCACATGCGCATGCACACACATGCACACATGCACACGTGCATGTGCACACATGCACACATGCACATGTGCACACGTACACATGCACACAGTTGCACACAGTTGCACACAGTTGTACACTACTCAGTATGCGAGATATCAACACACAGACACAGACACACCTGCATGCATACACAGAGCACTACTAAGTGAGCCTAATATTACTATTACTATCAAGACTATTAAAGGTATTGTTAATACACACTCACCAGCATAGATAGGCTGCATTGCTGTTACACCGGAGGGACCTGCAGAAGTGAGGAAACTAATGTCAGTGGGCACAACTGTGCCATTGTTACTGAGTATGATACAGGTCAGTAGTACAACAGTCGCCTTTCACAGGTCAGCTGCTGATATTGAGGATATCACACTTGCACATTAAATACTATGATAACAGCTACAATTCAAGGACGCACCTCACACATACATTAACTACCAGTGTACACAACAGTCAACTATACATATGGCATATTACCTGCACGCTCATAGTCTTGCTGCTGCGTGGTTCCAGCCTCCATCATAATGCATGTCTGCTGCTGTTGTTGTTGTTGGCGTACTGGAGCCACTACACTCATGAGTAGTCCCTCCAGTCTGGTGAGTGGGGGATGTGTAGCCACCCCACCACCTGTGGCGACCTGTTGCCTGTGGATATCCAACACACGCTGATGGACATTTCTGATTAAGTCACTGCAGTGATGTTGTACCTGCTCATATGTCCTATTATGCGTGCCTATGTCATTTACCCGACGGACCAGGTCTTGCCACAGTGCAGCCCTCTCCTGCTGATTCTGGCTGGTGCGGGAAAAGAGTATTGCATAATCCTGCACCAGGCTCTGGTGTATCTCCTCATCCTCAGCTGTGGAGTAAGCTGGATTTCGTGGGTGAGCCATGTTCCTGAAAAAGGAAATAACCTGATATCAGCAATATATGTCAGCAGAATTTGGCACACATACTACACATGCTACTTGACTGTTATGATATGACATATCTCCCATATATAGCATCTGTCTGTCTATTGGTGGATACACATGTAAATGGCCAGGTATCAGTGCTCAGCCAGCAACTGTGCAACAGTACCTGGCACACTCCATACGACATACTACCAAACCCCAGCAGTCAGAACACTGATTCAGGTCCAGAGCACCTCCTCACTTTGGGGGTTTGTATCTAGGTGCTGTATGGCCTACATAATCAACTACTGTGAGCTGACCACAAACTAATTGCCCTGGATATACATATCCCACCTCCACCACCAGCACAAACGACTATAGTGAATAACATTGCACATGCAAACTTTACACTTTGTAACAGTGACATGGTATGCTTTCAGCCCACTGCGCCAGTGGAAGACACAACCCACAATGCTGACCCCTTCACAAATGCTTTCTACGGACATCTCTGAGAATGCATGGATCATGCAGTCCCATATATCGCCACGACACTCTCCACAAAGGGACAGCATCCTGTCTGGTGGACCCCAGCCATAGACAGATTGTATTACAAAAGATAGAAACTACTGCAAGACAGAGCATAATTCCATAAAGGGAAGGCATGTCTGAGCAGCACTAGTAAGGATCTATTTTCCCTCATACAAACATCCATGGGCAACTTTGAGAGGGAAATCAAGAGGGACACTACAGATAACCACAAGGCCTTCTTCAGTTATGTTAGCAACCTGGTCAGAATCCCTCCACTATGCTCATAGTTAGTACACAACAACAAATAATTCACTGAAACCACATATATTGACAACATTGTGGCAGACAGGTTCAGTGCAGGTTTCACTCCTCCCTCTCTCCCAAAATAAGACATAGTTATCTCAGCTGACTGTAACCTCCCTGTCATCACAGATGTCCAGGTGAGAGCCACCCTCAGGAAAGCAGAATACACAACATGAATGGGACCTGATGGTATCCCTGGTTGCATGCTACATGAACTCCGACAGGAGCTAAACACACACATAGAAGTGCTATGTAACACTAGCCTGACTACAGGATATGTACCTGTACACTGGTGCACAGCAGCAGCAGTGGTTCCACTCCACAAAGGAGGCACCTCAACTTACCAATACAACACAATACAATACATTATAATACAATACTATACAATATGCTGTTGCCCCTGGGACTACAGCAGCATACTGTTCTGCTACCCTGACCATTGTGACACATGTGGTGTGATGGTACCTGCTGCTGTCAAACAGTTACACAGGGTGACTCATATGGCATATTACCTATCTGACTAACATTCAGCAGGGGTATGTGTGACATGTACTCATGGGAAGTCTTGCTTCTTAACACTGTGTGCTTTATTGCAGGGTATGTCTTATCTGTGGGTAGGAACCTTTACCTCCACATGTGCTCTCTATTGCAGTGGCATGGACACACAGCAGTCATTTAGGTTGTGGATGGTGTGAGGTGTTACTATGGTTGTTGGACATCTGTCATGGGTGTGACTTAAGTATGTAAATCCAGGAGTGGTAACCTCTATGTGGGTAGTATGTGTGTATTTTGTGGTGTTGTCAGTCACTGTGCATTGGTAATGTGTTTGAGTGCATTGTCACAGTGTTGTACATGTCACTGTGTCCTTCTCCATATCTGTAGCTGTCATGTGAGGTACATACCATGGCAGCCATTATGTGGTGTGGAGGGGTACACTGACCTACATGTCCATAGCTGACACACCATGTCTGCTGACACATACCATGTGCAGGTATTCCAGGAATAGTGTGACACCGTGAATATCATTGGGGGGACTATTGTACACATTTATGACCCTGTTCACCCCTGATACATGCAGTGGTGGGCAGCCAATCACATATCTGGTGGTTACTGGTGTAGGTGATTTGAAATGGGGTATGGTACTCCAGTTCTGACACTGGTGTTCACTCCATGCCTTTGTCACCAGGCATCTGTTTCAATACATCTGTACACATGTGCCTCACTCAGAATATATATACATCTCTCTCTCTCTCTCTCTCTCTCTATATATATATATATATATGTATATAGATATATCTATATGTATATATATATATATCTATATGTATATATATATATATATATATATATATATATATATATATATATATATATATATATATATATATATATATATATATACATGTCTGTATACATATACACACATATATATATATATATATATATTGATGTACATATATTGCTATAGATATGGAGGGGGTGTGACAGAGAGGGGGTGAGAGTGACAGAGGGGGTGGGACAGAGGGTGTTGAGGTCGTCATATACAGTCATACCTGTAGATAGTCAGATCTGTCTGTCTATATATTGATGTACATATATTGCTATAGATATGGAGGGGGGGTGTGACAGCGAGGGGGTGAGAGTGACAGAGGGGGTGGGACAGGGGGTGTTGAGGTTGTCATATACAGTCATACCTGTAGATAGTCAGATCTGTCTGTCTATGTATATGTATCTACATATATATATATATATATATATATATATATATATATATATATAGATATATATCTGTATGGGTGTATTACATATATATGTTTGTACATATTATATCTATCTACATCTGTCTATGTATTCCTACATCTCTCCCTATGTATGTATACATATATGCATATTATATATATATATATATCTATATCTATATCTATATATATATATATATATATATATATATATATATATATATATATATGTATATCTATATATATACATACATACAGATTTTGACATACATACGTATCCATATGATAGATACATATCAACATTGTTTACCATACTGTATACACACACTAACATACTGCTAAACATACATAACTGTGAAACCGACTTTGTACATTGCACTACAACCTACATTCAACCTACATTGATATGTGCACATAGATGCTCTCATATACAAATGTATGTACAGCCTTCACTGATAGTTGCTGTATGTCCCCTGCCCTTTGCACATCTTCATATACATATGGATACAGACCAATGACACATATGGAGGGTTCACAGTATGTAGATCTTTATAGCATTACTTTACATCACCTGTGTTTGTCACAGCTGCTTATGTTGCCATCTGGTTTTGTGTCCTGCTGGCCCACTTGCCAGTTGTCAGCTTTCAGGTGGCTGTTGCTGACCAGTTTTGTTTGTGTATGTTTAATTTTGTTTTTCTGTCTCTGTCTCTGTCTCTGTCTCTCTCTCTCTCTCTCTCTCTCTCTGTCTCTCACTTCCTCCTCAGGGTGCAATGAAAGTATTGCATGTGTGGACTGGGAGTACAGCATGCTTTTGTAGGTATCTGCATATGTCCATGTAATGGCCTCTGCACCAATTGTTAGCCAGCATTTGCTAATTGCATGCAGCCAGTTGTGTACTGATTGCAGTTCTCACTGTGATTTCAGACAGTGCTATAAAAAGGTATGTGAGATAGGCGTAGCCCTTTCAGATTTTAAGGGCAGGGACCATGCTGGTATGGTATGGACAATGTTCTGTGAGTGTAAATGTTGGTATCTCTCTCATATTTCCAGCTGTGTTGTAGATTAACATTTCTCCATTCATTTCTCCAGTTTCCTGTACTAACTGTGTGTGTACACTGACACCTATGACTACTACTACTGTTAATGTGTGTGTGTGTGCTTTCCTGTGGGACATGTGGTGTAACTGGTGAATAGCAGTGGCTCTTGCGCTTTGTTGCTATGGCTTCAATATTTGCCCTTTACAGTCACTACTTGCATGCCTGCTAGGTGTCCTGACTGTAGTGTGCTGCTGTGGCTTTCCTATTTTCCATGTACATTCACACCTTGGAATGCTTGCTATATCTGCTAGGGTGTTACAGCATGCAGTGTGGTTTGGCCATGGTGTGGGCCTTGACATCTATTAGGGAATTTGAGTATGCTGTTGAGCAGGCCCCAGAGACTCTCAGGTGCATCTGTTATCTGCCTCATGGAATGGTACATATAGGTTCATAGGTTCATAGGTTCATACTAGGCTATCTGCCTTAGGGCATTTATAAGCCTAGCCAGAGTGTGTTTGGCTTTCGCCACCCATTTTAAATTAATTTTGCTATGCCTTTCTTTGAGGTTAGTATACTGTGCCTCTGTCTAACAGTGACACAGAAGTGATAGCCGGGGTAAACCTACGATCTCCCATCCACTCATCAAGATTCCTCTTGAAGAGAGTCAATGTGGGACTCTGCCTAACCTGGACTGGGATTTTATTCCAGAGTGAAGGGAGCCTCTGGGTTATGAATCTGTCCCTCCAGCATGTCCTATTTATTTCAGTGCTGAGGTTCAAGTCTCTCGAGCGCCAGAGCTTGATGGGATTTGGATTTTCTGAGGTGCAGCATGTCCATTAATTCCGGGTTGGACATGGTTTTATACGTCAGGCACAGATCGCCTCTGAGCAGGCAGTATGCCACTGAGTAGAGCTGGTGTTTCTTTATCCGGGCAGCATATGGCATCTGTTTGAGCCCTTTGATCCTCTTGGTGAGGTACTTTTGGGGTCTTTCCAGTTGCTGCAGGTGTCTGGTAAGGTACACCCCAAAAGGGGCATTGTACTCAATTATGGGCCTGATGAGGGATGAGTAAAGAGGTACGATGACCTCCCCTGATCTAGATGTGAATCCCTTCATGATTAGGTGGGCTATATAAAATGTTTTTCTAACCACTTTGGCCATGTGGTTGTCAAATGAGAGATTGCTATCAACTTGGGTCCCCAGGTCCCTAATGACTTCTTCTGTACTTAATGGATTACCACCTATGTGGTAATTTGTGACACTTTGTTTTTGCCAAAGGGATGACTATACACTTTTGGCGTTAGCTTGAGGCCATGGCTCTGGCACCAGTTGTCTGTTTCTATGAGGCCCTTTTGGAGGATGCTTGTGTCGGCTGGAGAGTTGATTATGGCACCCAGTTTGCAGTCATCTGCGAACTTGGTCAGCCACAGTCCTTCCGTGTTGGCCTGTACCGCCGAGAAATACATACTGAACAAGAGAGGTCCCAGGACTGAGCCTTGTGGGATGCCACTTGTAACTGGTTTGGAGTCTGACACGGCTCCAGCAATTCTAACCATGTGGGTTCTGTCCTTGAGCCAGTTTGCAACCCATCTAGTGACATAGGGGTTTATATTTAAGCTGGTGAGCTTATCTATAATGCCCGAGTGGGGTATTGTATCAAAGGCTTTCACGAGGTCCAGGTAGGCTGTGTGGACCACCTTCCCCTCGTCAGTGGCCTCGGTGACTGTTTCAAAGAAATTGACCAGGTTTAAGAGGCAGGATCTGCCCTTAACAAAGCCAAACTGAGTAGGATCCAGTGTCTGTAGGTCCCCAATATCTTTATTTATGAGGTCCATGATGATCCTTTCCATAGCTTTGCAGACCAAGCTAGTCAGGCTTATGGGGCGATAGTTTCCAGGATCCATTGAGGCACCACCTTTGTGGAGAGGGACCACTGTTGCTGTACGCCACTCTTTGGGTACATATCCTGTAGTAAGGCTAAGATTGAACAGTAGTTTTATGTTTGAGTTTAGCTCTTCTTGGAGTTCATGTAGGACGCAGCCCGGGACACCATCTGGTCCCATTGATGCTGTGTTTTTTGCTTTGGAGAGGGCGGCTCTTACCTGAGCATCTGAGATGTCAGAGGGGGGCAGCACTCTGCTGGGATAGATATTTGCCCTTTGGTGGGAGAGGGGGGAGAAGTTTGCACTGAACCTGTCAGCTAGGATGTTGGCAATGTCTGTGGGCTTGGTGTATTTTTTGTCATTTTGGACTAATTCTGAGCATATCTGGGAATTCCCACCCAGGTTCCTAACATAACTAAAGAAAGCCTTGTGATTATCCTTAGTGTCCTGTGCAATTTTTCTCTCGAAGCTGGCCTTAGACGATTTTATGAGTGCCCATAGTTTTTTTCTAATACTGATCAGAGATGCCTTCCCTTTTTGGGATTTTGCTCTATCATGCAGTAGCTTCCTCCTTCTATTGTATAGTTTGTTTATGGCTGGGGTCCACCAGACAGGACGTCTGCCTTTGGAGGATTGGGTCTTGGTTTTATTTGGGATTGCATGATCCATGCATTCCTGAAGGTGTTCATAGAATGCGTTTATAAAGGATTCTGCGGTCTGGGCCGTATTTTCCACAGGCCCGGGGGCTTTGAAGGATTTCGCCTCAGTTTTGAGGCGTGTGAAATTTGCTTTAGAGAAGTTTTTCACTGTGATTTTCTGGGCAGGGGGTGGGGTCGGGATGTGAATATCCGGTGAGATTAGCTTATGGTCTGATCTTACCAGTGAGGGATACACTTCTGGTCTGGAGCATAGTGTCCCCATGTTGGTGATGATCAGGTCCAGTATGTTTTCCCCTCTTGTGGGAGTGGTAACAAGTTGTTCCATGGCATTTGAGTTTATAAATTCTAGGAACCTTTGGGCTAGGGTGTTGGAGCTAGAGTTATGCTCCCAGTCTATGTTTGGGTAGTTGAAGTCGCCCAATATAATGGTGTTTGGAGAGACCTTCATATTTTCCAGTATTCTCAGGAAGGCCAAGTGGGGTTCCTGTGTTTGGGAGGGTGGTCTGTCGCAAGCTATAAACTGGAAGGCAGGTTTACCCACAGTTAGTTGCACATGGATAGTCTCTGATGCTTTGTGCTGTGCCACCAACCTGGAGGTGTGGGTATCTTTGACGAATATTGATACTCCCCCTCCCTTTGTGGTTCGGTCCAAGTTTTGGGGCCGAAAAGCATGGTATGAGGTATAACCTGGTAGTGCTGGGGTGCTCTCGGGAGCCTTGAACCAGGTTTTTGTTACTGCACAGATATCGATGTTCTCCATCAGTGGAGTACACCCATTAAATTGTCTGGTATGCTGCAGTTGTGACTGTGGGATAGCATGAGCATATGTATTACTACACTTTTTCTGCCATGCAAGTGGTGCATACTTTCAGGACTTCATAGATACCATTGCATGTGTTGTAACACCATTCTGCCTACTGTTTGTGCATTTCACATGGAGTCTGTGGGGCATTCCTGTAACTCAGTCGCTGTTGCTATGTCTAGGCTCTTAACTATTCAAATATGGTGGTATCAAACCTCTCATGTGTACAAATATTTGCAGGTTGTCCACATTTCTGCCTCATATTTTAGTAAATATCTCATGCACAGCTTTTTCTGGCAAATCACTCTGGGCTCAAGTCAGAATATAGTGACAAACATTTAAGTTTCAGACTTCATACCCTTCCAAACATCCCACAAAATGCAGAACCTGTTACTCTCTGAACTGTCTAAGTTTGTTGTAACATTATTTGTAATGTGTCCCTGGTTTTGGCCCTTTGCTCCACATATTTTATTACTTGGTCCGTATGTGTTCCTGTAAGAGGTTGTGGGGTATGGGCAGTGATTATCCTGCTTTGAGTATGTGTGTGGCTTGCAAGGTGCTACAGTGACATTATTACCTACTAGCTACCAACTAGCATGGCTGCTTCTGTTCACACACTACTATCATAGATATCCACTAGATTTGACAGTAAATATACATGACATGCTTTGTGTACTACACATCCTATATTCCCTTTACATTCATTCCTACTATTACATGATATATTTATTTTAGCACAACGTTCTTGTATAACAGTCATGGCTTAGTGGTAAGTCATGCAGACTAGTGTTTCCAAGGTCCTGGGTTTGGGACTGACAGTGGGATTTTATTTTGCTTTTGAACTGACTACAGGACCTGTCAATCAGAGTGACTAAGGCACTTTTAAGCAGTTGTAACGGGGTTAGCGCTGGTTTGCGCGGAGCTCACACATGCACACTGGCATTTAGCTCCACGCACACACGCGCACACCCGCTTACAAGCGCTTAAACATGCTTACTCTTGCGCACACCTGCGCTATTTTCTTTGAAAGAAATGAAAATGGGGAGACAGGAAAGTGGTGAAAAAGGGGTCACAAAGAGGATAAGACAGTAGGGAAACAAGCTCGGGTTTTGCAGGAGGGATGTAGGTAAGGCCCATAGCTGCCCATTTCTTCATCAGCAACAGCTGTGCATATGTATGTAATTTGGTGTGACATTTGAAACCTTCCACCCCTGAGAGAAGTGTCAGGACAGCAATAATACTTGTTGTACAGCCAATTGTAATTGATAGTTTCCATGTCCAGCAGACATATGTGCAGAATGGGCAGCTATGTATGGGGCGTAATTTTTTTGTGGGTACAGAGTGCCTTTTTTTTTTTTTTTTTCAGGTAAGAGTGGTATGTCAGGTGAAGGAAGTCGGTATAGCTGGGGAGGTAGGTTGGGTAGGTCAACAGGCAAGACAAACAAGATGCATACAGGGGTGGTGTATGACACATGTGGGGGGGTTACACAATTGACGGAGATGGAGGTTTGAATATCCAGAGCCCATGAGCCCACAGATGGCAACAGTGGAACTGATATCCCCACCCATGGGCAGTTGCCACTGTTCCTTCACTGCCAGGATGGGGCTGTGCTGGGGGCTGTGTAGGCTGGGCAACAGTCATGCCCGTAAATTGTGCCACCTGTGCCTCAAGCTGGCGTAGGGGCCCAAGAACAGAATCCTAGATCTCCCTACGCACCACAGTCCGGACGCTACAGAGGGTGAGTGGTGGTTCTCCTCCGGCCACACTTGCAGAGGGGGTCGGGCCCTATCCCCTGCAGTGCTTCCACCTGCAGGTGGAACAGGGCCACCGGAGGAGGGTCCAGACTAGGCACTAGTGCCAGGTGCACTCGCCAGCTGAGGTGGGAGAGGTGGGTCCGCTGGAACCCGTCTTCCCTGTTGTCCTATGTTTTGCATTATGTTATGACAGTTTGGGTTAGTAACATACAATACCACTCACAATTAGTTGTAACAGCATGCATTAGTATTCCCATTAACCAAACACCCAGATATTCACACCATTGAACAGCGAGCATAACACATGCATAATTGGAACAGCAATACACAGTCCAACAACATGCAGGGTTGACTGATGGCAACAGGCCATCAGGTTTGAATGTATGAACAGGGCAGATGCATCAACGTACATGCAAATATTTATGACCCAACAGGATTAATATCCAGGGGTGTTAATTGTGATTGCACATACCAATTTCACGTGGAATGGATTATATGTGGTTATAGGGTGGGGTGAAGAAAATAATATTAACACCTTTGAATACCAATACATATGCTGTACATTTCAAATAGCTACAGATATATACACACTACTGTTCTAACTACAGTTTCCTATATGATAACTACTTCAATTTGGTGATAGGACTGTTACTGCTACATCCATATACATTTTATTGTTATTCATACATGTTCATATCTGGCTTTGTTCAGCTACATCATCCTGCTACATTTGCTTTATATAGCTATAGACAACTGTGGATGTTTGATATTTCAGACAATCATACTATCTGCATATTGCAGACTGAGAGCAACATATCCAGATTTTGGGATACACATTCCAGCTGCAGCAACACTTTGAACACATTTTGCAGTTTGGTTCTACTTGTCACATTCATTTCATTCTGTACTGACTGCAGTATACTTTTTCAGGGGTTCTTACTACTTTATTGGTGGATTCATAACTCTTTCTCACACTCTCTCACTTGTTTTCATTTTACTATTCAGGATGATACTTACTTCTAGGCTTTATTGACATGTTTTACCTGTAGTTATTACAATCTTTTCCAGCAGTCTCACTTCTGTCATGTTTCAGTATTTCAACAGGGATATATTTCACACATGTGATTTGCTCATCTTCTGCAGCTGTACTTTTCAGCCTGCTGCAAGTTGTGTACTATTATATTACAGGTGGGGCATCTTTATTTCAGACTTTATTTCAGACATTTTCATTTTTCTGTTTGGATTACAGACTGCAACACACTTTTGTAATCAAGCAATACTTGCAAACACTTTTACACTGTTACTTGCACATTTTATTACTTAGTGACTACACTGCACTCTTTTGCTAACTGTCATACTTTTATATTTCTTTACAGTTACTGGGAGTGGATTACTGACCTGCCTGGTGGCACAACCGCACCAGCCTATTGCCATAGGCTCTGCAGTTCGCAAAATGGACTCCTGCAGCTGTAATATAAATGAAGTAATATTGGAATACACATCTCCATAATATCAGCTAATTTAATTTCTTACATACATAATTAAATGTAACTTACTCAGTAGTGGGGCATTGGGCATTTGCCGGGCCTCCTGGATCCAAAGGTTCAATTGGTCCAGCTTGCATCTCTACAGGTCCGCATGGTGGTGACGGACCTGCTCACCAGTCCTTGGAATCCCTGTGGCACTGGTGAGATCATGAGTCAACCGGTCCCACGCCTCAGCCCTATATGCTCCCCACAGGACCTGGCCCTGCATGAGTTAGGCCTCATGATTGTGGACTAGGAGCCAGACCATGTATCTGGACTCCTCAATGCCACACCTCTGTGCTCGAAAGCAACTACCATCTCCTACTCCTGACATTCTGGCTGCAAGTCAGTTCTACAATCGTTTATGCTGTGTATTCCCACCTATGGGGCTTATATATGCCGTTTTTCCCACACTTATCTGTGATTGGCCATTTTGGAATTGTATCAACTTCACAAAACCTGCTTTGTCATGCTCTACTTTCTATTCATTCCTATATATTGGCTATTACTGCATTTCTAAGTACAGCTGTCGTATCTTAGTGATTCAGTACCTTGACTATGGTGCATGGTATCCTGGGTTCGAACCTGACCACTGCTTTTTATATTTTATGACTGCCTAGACAGGCTTGGGGGTGTGTCTGTGTAAAGGCAGTTTTGTTACAGCTTGCTCAACGTTGCCCATCGGTTAGCTTGTTTGCGCGGTGCGCAGCTCCGCGCAAACAGGTTACGCTGGTTTACGCTTCATTTGGATGTTAGCATGCATATTATGCTCAGCTCAGCTAGGGGCACACAGTTTCAACGTGTTAAACCACTGCTCACCTACGGGCACTCATTTTGCACCTGTTAAACAACTGCTCACCTATGGGCACTCATTTTGCACCTGGTAAAACACTGCTCACCTACGGGCAGATGCACTCACCTTGTTAAACTGTAGCTCAGCTATAGTCACATCTCACATTTTTTTATTGTTTCCTTATCTCACATTTCTTTAATATAAATGGACTATTTCATTACATTTAACATAAAATATAATTTTATACGTGTACATATTTGTCAGGGACTTGTTTTGTGCTTATTTTACTAAAAAAAAAATTGATGTTGTGGGGCCTCGAACCATGAATGCCTGCTCTTCAACCGACGTCTCTAATGCTAAGCTATTGCTTCTTGGCCTACTTTGCATATTTAGTTCTTATATCCTTTTCCACTGACTGCTAACTGTGGCTGAGCTATGGGCACGCCCACGCAAACGATCGCACTCATGGGCAAACATCTTTACGATTTAAAAAAAAATATATAAGATGTTCAGTTATATATTTTATGTTCATAGTCTGTGGGGGCATGTGTTGTGTTGTGTTTATTCACATTTCCATGGCCTCTGTCGTGGGTGTTTACTTTGGGCACTTTTACTCTTCTCGGGGTGTGTCCGCTTGCAAGGCTCGGCCTACGAACACACCCCCTACTGTCTTCCACGGACCGTGTTAGCCTTAGGTGTGATTCAGCATGCTCTCATGAATATGCAAAGCATGCTGACATCACTCCGTTTAACTGCAGCCTCCGTGTAAGAGTTATAACTCTTACATGGAGGCTTCGTGAATCCTGCCCTATGAGTCCAATAATTGATACATCACTTATATCTGTAAACAATCTATTGTAGTGCCAAATCAAAAGGGAAACTCTTTCATGGATTCCGATAATAATTGGTCAAGCTTACAAACATTTTGTGGAAGGTACAGAAGAAATTAATCAGGGAACATATTCAGGTTGATGGAAGAAACCTCAATCACCATTACTTAATCTTGCGCAGTTTTTACAAAGGTAGACCTCATATGCTTATCCTCAAAATTTTCTTGGAGAGTCTGAGTGCCACCTGGTGAAGCATTATCTACCCAAACATCTTTCCTCAATTTGACTAACATATTTGACATGATTCCTAATGAGAGAATCAAACAAAAGTATAGGGACCTAAAGATAAATGAAGCCATAATAATTTGGATCAATATAATCACAAACAACAGGTAAGAAAGGAGGACGCATATCCTCACCATCCACAGTCAGTAGGGAGTCCATCAAGTCTTTATTCTGAGGTCACTCCTTTTTAGCACCTTTTTCTCAGATGTCAAAAAAGAGATCAATGTATGGTTTATCATATAAGCAACAGCTGCAAAACTGAAAACATTGCCCTTAATCCTGCTAATAAACTTTTCTTTTTTTGACACTTAACATTACACTTGAATGGTGCAGTTGAATTGACCTTGTATTCCATATCAAATTCTACAGCATTTTGGAGTTTAGATAAAACCCTGCCAGCATTATGTGTATACAACTAAAAACTAACCAAATAATAAATGGCCTTAGGGTCCTTTTGGATCATGACATTTCATTTGCTACTTACACAGCACTATCATCTGTAAAGCATATGGAGTTCCCACATCATCCTCCATTGGTTGCAGCAATGCTAGGTGGGTAACTGCCCCCCTGCAGTGCTGTTATTGGGATAATTATGAAATACTGCACCATGTTCTGTGGCTTACTGCCATGCCACATGGTGCAAGTGGATGAGGCACAAAGATTTCCCAAAAAGAATCAAAGTGTTTGAATAGTTGTCTGACAGCCAAAGATTACAGCAACTCTCTTTCTTCTCTGCATCTTATTTCCTTCCATGTGGAGAACTATGTCTGACATAGACTTATTATTTGAAATCATTTGCTTAGAATGACTGCCTGGTAATCTGAACACAAGAGGACATTCAGCCTCAAAAAAATTAATATCAATCAAATAGAAACCAGACAACTTCATATTTAAAGACTCCCATTACTATGGAATAAACTCTTCCATTTTCACTAAACTTAGGTCTTCAATTCATACCTCCAAGAAGGAATTAGACATCCTCTGGCAATTTGTGGCAGTTGGCTGCTGTACATCTGACTGTAGTTTTGACAACCTCATTCAGATTTCCTTTCTCTTCAACCACACCCCCAGAAAACTGAAGCATAACCTGATCCAGTATTTCCCCTTCTATTTAAATTTCAGCTTCTTCTGATTCACCTCATTTGCTGCTGTGACCACTGTCTTGTCTGTACTTGCTTTCATCTCATGTGCCTTTGGTTCTGCATTCCAGTTCCCTATCATTTAATGAAGCTCCTGTGTTTTTTAGTGCCACATTTTCTGCATACATCAGCCATACTGATCTGACGTCATTGAACATTTTACTGAATGGACTCAAAGCTGAATCCTATTACTAGGAATGCTTCTATGAGTCCAAACACTGTTCATACATGTGCCATTGGATCCTTGTATAGCATGTGCTAATTTGACCAATGAAAATATGTCATTTGCCCTCTAAGTATGTACAGCAACTTGCACTCAAGTTTAAACATATTCTCTCCTCAGATATTACCTATGAAAAGAAAGGTTAGCTTGCAGGTGATACACACACACACATATATATATATATATATATATATATATATATATATATATATATATATATATATATATATATATATATATATATATATATATATATATATAT
This sequence comes from Protopterus annectens, assembly GCF_019279795.1. Lineage (NCBI taxonomy): Eukaryota > Metazoa > Chordata > Ceratodontiformes > Protopteridae > Protopterus > Protopterus annectens. Next base: position 1,250,669,979 of record NC_056732.1, on the reverse strand, counting down.
ATGTGTGTATATATGCATACATATATATTCAGCATGTTATTAAATAAGGACATATGATACATGATAATGTTTTCTGTATTTATTAAAATGTAAGTGAAGTCAGAAAAGATGTGTAATTATATGGGATTTTTGTACCATTTTACAGCAGAGCTGACTCACTGTTCATACTTGCTGCAATACTTAAGTCCTTTCTTAATAACATATAACTAGTTGAGAGAAAACCAACCTTACTGGACACAATTGCTTTCTGTGCTCAGTATTATGATAAAGTCCTCTTCACCACTGCAGGAGAATGTCAACATTGTCCAGGTAGTCGAGTTTACCACATTGACTGGTTCTTTTGCCGGGTCTTTGAAGATGCTTAAACATGAATTTTTTTTTCCTTTAGTTAGTCCAAATATGTGAGATACAAATCTCATACTTTGAAGATGAAATAGTGCATATTTTATATTTTAACGTATTTTTAAAATAAAATGATGAAATTCTTTAATTCTACACTATTATTATCTGGCATAGATGGATTTGCATTTAATGCACTTAACTCTCTTGTGCTGCAGCACTTTTTCTTCTTTATGAGTTCCTATGTGTAGCTGTGTAACAAGAATCATCATTCCTCTATGCAATGCTTTACTATTTATCAGGTTGCAGACGTACTGTATGCAAATAATAATGCCCAACAGGGTGTGTGTTATTGTGTAAATAATGCATGTCCAGGAGTATGCACCCCTGGAAGGGCATTATTTAAACAGCAAGACACACTCTGGAGGCCAACAATGCAGTTAGAGAATGGACAGTATGTAAAATTATTGTGTTTTCCTTATTTATTTTATCACTATATTTTTATATTTTTTATGTAAAATAGTTCCTCCACCTAATGTTTCAAACTTGCTGTAGTATAACTATAAGAAGTTTGCTTTTGCAACTATCTATATCCCCCCAGGTAAAAACATCCCTATCCTTGAACATATACTCTTCTGGATAAACACCTCCATTTCCTTTGAAACCATCATTCTTGGAGATGTTAATATAGATTGGAACTCCCTTATTGGCAATCACCCCAACATTTCATCAACCTGTATGGATTGTCAGGGTCTATATTATATCCTCGAATGCTTAAAAAAGCGAACGCTGGTTGATCTAAATTATTTTCGCAAAACTGCAAAATATTGAAGCAGCAGAAACTCGAATTTTTTCCTAGGGAAAGAATTTGGTTGTCCGTTTCTGTTGCTTCGGTATTTTAAGTGTTATGGTGGAAAGTTACCGGTCAGATTCAGGTAAGTGTGCGATTGTGTGGATCTGAGTGTTTGGGTGATTTAGGTGAGTTAGGGTTAGAAAGCGGGTGAGGTGAGTGTGCGATAGTGACAGACCTTAGGGTTAGGGTTTGGGTTTAGGTAAGTGGGTAGTTAGTGGTGTGTGCATAGTTTAGTGTAGGGTTAGGTATCAGATTTTAGGTGTACGTGTGTGGATTTCTGTTTGTTTGGTGTGCTTGTGTTGTGTGTATGTGTTTTGGATCAGCGATTTTTTTTCCCTGGGAAAATAATCGCTGATCTGACAATTCGAGATTGTAAGCTTTCGCTTAAATTAGGTCGATCAATCAACGGTCACTTTTTTAAGCGTTCGATGATATAATATAGACCCGGATTCTCACAACTGATCACTACCCCTACCCACTCCAGTAAAAATGCTACTAGTTTCACAATTGACTGGATCCTGACCAACTCTCCTAACAACTACTGTAACCCTTCTACCTTCCCTGACTATTAGTGACCATTCTCCCATCTCTATCTTAAGGCACTCTCCTCATCTCTCTAAGCCCCATCTCTACAGAGATTGTAGGAAACTGACTAACTTTTCCCCTGAAACCTTTAACTACAGACTGTCTGCCATCAACTGGTCTTTACTAAAAACTATCCCGCTCAATGATGCTGTCACTAAATTCAACCACATTTCCCTTAATGTCCTAAACTCTCTTGCCCCAACTCACAAAATCAGAACCAAATTTAATTTTGCACCCTGGCTCTCTAAAGCTACTCATGCTTTGATGCATGAAAGAGATGCTCTATGGAAAAAATGGCAAACCACTAAAACTCCCACCTTCTCCAAGGTTATAAGCAACTCAGAAATCATGTACACTCTCCCTCTGAAACTGCAGACTTACTCAACAAACACTTCATAGACAGCATCTCTAAACCCCTACCCTCTGGTAACTCTGCTCATCCTAACTCTTCTGTTTTACCCTCACCTCTGCCTAAACCTCTATGTTCCTCTGTCTCTCAGCCTTTTACTTTGCAACCTGTTTATACTAAATACATCAAATCCCTGCTTCTTAAACTAAAACCATGCTCTCTGTCCACTGATAAACTCCCTCTCAATTTCTGAAAATTGCTGCTGACTCTATTGCATATCCTGTATCTATCTTAATCAACCCCTCCATTCAGGATCTAGCGTACCTGAAATATGGAAATCCTTCTATGCCACTCCTTTGCACAAAGGTGGCAACTCTGTTGAACCCTTTAACTATAGACCAATTGCTATTCTCTCATCGCTCTCTAAGATCCTTGAAAAATGTATACATACTCAACTACTGTCCTATCTCATTCATGAAACTCTCCTCACCCCCTCGCAACATGTTTTCCACCCTAAACACAGTACCTCAACTGCCTTACTGTCCTTTACTCAAAATGTTGCAGAATCTAGGGACAACAGCCTCCTTATCTCCTGTCTATTCCTTGATCTCTCTAAAGACTTCATAGGTTCATAGGTTGGTACTAGGCTATTGGCCCTAAGGCCTATGCAAGTCTAGCCATAACAATTCCCTGGAATTTTTTTCCCACAATATTTACTTCTCTGGGCCCCTGTCTAGCAGGGTGACTGACATGATCCCCGGGGTGAATTTCCTGTCTTCCATCCAGTCATCAAGGTTCCTTTTGAAGAGGGCCAATGAGGTGCTCTGCTTGACATGTATGGGCAGTCTATTCCAGAGTATGGGGAGTCGCTGGGTCAGGAACCTATCCCTTCAGCATGTTTTTTTTCAACACTGTCTCTCATCCCATCCTTCTTAACAAACTCTCAGACCTAAACCTCTCTCCTTCTACTCTTGGCTGGTTCCAATCCTACCTTACTGGCAAAAAACAAGCTGTTAGATGGCAGCAGCAGGCTTTCTCACCCTTCCTTGCTGTTCAAACAGAAGTACCCCAAGGCTCCATACTT